>NC_133621.1:233047967-233233158 GCF_048593235.1 Sminthopsis crassicaudata
AAAACAAAACATTGTCATGTGTCCCACAGAACATCAGGGAGGATTCAAAATATATAACAATACATTTCCATTTCAAGAAAGCATATGTAATAATAAATTATATTCACGAGTGTCCATCTTTTCTTTGCTTCCTTGTAAGTTATTCTTTTGTGCTCTACTGTGTATTTTTTACTTAATTCTTTTTTTTTTCTTTCAACCTCTCCCCATCTCCCTCAAGCAGGCTACAGTTAAACAGAGATATATTTATATATACATATCTATCTATATACATATATATATACATATATATTCACACCCACTCACATATACATATACCTACATGCATATACACCCACATATATTCATATATATATTTATTCATATGTAAATATGCACCTAAAACAATATTAATGTGGCTGACATATAATGTAGATTTTTCTCCATCAAATCTTCAAGTTTGATTTTGTCTAAGATCAGTGATTACTAGCCCTACTTGTTTTTTCTAATAAATTCTATTCCTGATCCTTATTGTAATGTTTGTATACATCTCTTATTTCCTATCCCTGCTAACTTTTCTTCTTTAATTCTGCTCTTTGGCTTGCCTTTCTATTGCTCAACTGCCCCCCACCCAAGGATCCCTTTCTTATCTTCTTCCCCAATCCTTTCCTCCCTCCTCCATTTATTCCTTTATTCCTTTCCCATTAATCTCCATAACTTGTCCCACTACCATAATGCTTCTATACCCCATCTTACCCTATACTTTCTCCCCTTATTTCTTTATAGATTTTGGAGGATCTAGACCCTTCATGGTATATATATAGTGTTTCCTATTTAACCCATTCCCAATGTGAGTAGCTTTTCAGATCTATGAACCTTCCTTCCCCCTCAAATGCCTCTATGTCTATTCTTCCCCTACACCTCATTTGTAATTATTATTTTTAGTTTTACTTAGACAGTTTTGCTTTTTAGAATCAAATCATATTCAACATTGACCCAATCTTTCTTTTGAGCTACTCAATTACTGATGTCAATTTTAAACATATGGTATTCATTTCCATAAAAAACCATAAATGATTTGTCCATGTTGAGTTCCTTGAAATTAATCTTTGATATTGGTACTTATATGCTAAATGTTCTGTTAAGTTCGGGTTTAGTTGAGACAAGGTCCTGAAAATCTGAAAGTTCGTTGAATATCCTTTTGTTTTGGTTCAATATTATGGATAATTTTGCTGGATATGCTATTTTTGATCACAGACATAGTTCTTTTGATTGCCAGTATATATAATTTCAAGACCTATGGTCTTTTATTGTGGCTTCTGATAGATCCTGTATAACTCTAATTATAGCTCCAGAATATTTGAATCATTTGTTTGTTTGTTTCTTGCAATATTTTCTCTTTGATTTGGATGTTTCAAAATTTGACAATAATATTCCAATGTGTTTTTCACAAATGATCGCTTTGAGATCTGATTGTTAGATTTTTTTCTATTTCTACTTTCCTCTCATGTTTTATCACTTGATTTTTGAATTTTTTTGAATTATTTCTTGCATTATGTCAAGTTTTTTTTTCTTGGTTATAGTTTTTAAGTGGTCCAATTTCTCTTTAATTTTTTCTTCTTGATCTATTTTCCAGATCTGTTGTTTTTCTTATATTTTACATCCTGTACTATTTTTCATTCTTTATATTTTACTTTGTTATTTCTTGATCTCTTCTGGTTTCCCTTTGACCAATTCTAATTTTCAAAGAATTATTTTCTTCTCCCCCCCCCCCCAGGCTGGGGTTAAGTGACTTGCCCAGGGTCACACAACTAGGAAGTGTTAAGTGTCTGAGATCTGGTCTTCAAATCTGTTTGAACTCGGGTCCTCCTGAATTCAAGGCTGGTGCTCTATCCACTGTGCCACCTAGCTACCCCTATTTTCTTCTTTAAGATTCTAGATCTCCTTTTCTAGTTGGTTAACTTTTTTTTTTTCCCCTGAGGCTGGGGTTAACTGACTTGCCCAGGGTCACACAGCCAGGAAGTGTTACGTGTCTGAGACCACATTTGAACTCGGGTCCTCCTGAATTCAAGGCTGGTGCTCTATCCACTGTGCCACCTAGCTGCCCCTTTTTTTTCTACAATCTTCTTTTTCTAGGATGGTTCTTCTTGTTTATTTATTTATTTTTTAAAGTTTTTCCTAAATCTCTCTCATTTGATTTTTAAAGTCTTTTTCAAATTCTATAAATTCTTTCTGGAAAGAAAGGGGTAGAAGAGGCTTTTTTTTTTTTTTTTTTTTTTTTTTTTTTTAAATTTCACTGCACTTTGCTGAAGATGAATCCTGGTCTTCTCTGTTCCCATAGTAAGTTTCCATGGTTGGATTCTTTCTTCTTTGTTCATTTTTATTTTTTAATGAGAAGTATTAGTGTAAGCCGCTCTAATCCTGGATTTAGGGTGGGGAATGATGCCTCTAGCTTCACTTCAGTTCTCCCTTCTGATCTGGGTCCCATACCAAGGGCTCCACCCTCCTACAAGTGCCCCCAGCCAGCAGTGTCCCTGTCCCGTGCTTCTGCTCTCACCAGAAGTGCTGGCTCATTCTCACCTGGAGCAGGTCTCTACACCACAGATGAATATGGTCTTTCTAATCCACCCAGTTTTCCTCAGTCTTCCAAGACTAAGATCCCTGACTCAGCATGCAGTCTGGGAGGTAAAACTTCTTGTGGTTCCTTTTGAGCACCAACCCAACTCAGCTCACCCCAAGGATCCCCACTGGATGTTTCTACATAGCTAGTCTGGAGTTGTTTACACTTCACACTGGTTAAAGCATGGTCCAGGGATCTTTCTTCAGGTGTTCTCAGGTTGTCAGGAGGACGCTAGAGTCTCTGTGTTGCACCTGAGGCACAAATTTGTGCTATTTGTGGGGGGAAATCTGGAAAATTTAAAATGTATTGATCTACTCTTCCCAGAATCATCCTTTTCTATTATTTCTTTTATAAAAACTCTCACTGTTCAGAACTTGGTGTCATCAGATTGAGATTCTTAATTATTTTTCAGAGATTAGAATTGGTTGCCTTGGTTTATTTAATTGATGGGGTTTGAGTCATCTTGATTCTTTCCAAGTTGTTCATCTTGTAAAAAATGTTAGTTTAACTTCTGCCATGTAAGAAGCTAAAGGCTTCATATTTTTCTTTTGAATTTTTACTCCTCAGTTCAACTGTACACATTCATATCTCTTGCTTGCTTGTCCTAGTCCTAATAATAATTTGCCAAACCTTAGTCCTCTTAAGATTTTTTGCAAAGCGATTCTTTTACACCTCTCTAATTGCTATCCTGTTTACCACAATAGTTATTCCAAACCTTTCCATTGATCCTCAAATTTTCCCTGGCATCCCCTTCCTCCATCCTCTTGGATGAATATTTTAATTCATAATTCACCAAAAAAGAAAACCTCACAAAAATTATTTGTTAAAAGCTCCCTCTTTTTTTCTTATTTCAACCATCTTCCCCTATTATCTCTCCACTCAACTGATATTTCATAAGAAGAGCACCCACTCACTCCACCCTCCTTACTGTCTCTTACTTTGGGTATTCCCCCTTTCCCATTCTACAGGCTCCTTCTATGCTGGCTATAAACATGAGCTATTGTTCTATCCCTTCTCAGCCAAACACCTTGAGAAAGCTGTATACACTAGGGAACATTCAGTTCCTCTCTTTTCATTTATTTTTCTAAACTTTCTGCAATCTAGCTTCTGATTTTATCATTCAAAAGAAACTGCTCTCTCCAAAGTTACCGATGATCCCTTTAGTGCCACAACTAATGGTCTTTTGTAAATATTCATCCTTTTTGATGTCTCAACTACAGTTAAGTTGTTGTTCACCCTTTCCTTCTAGCTACTGTCTTATCTCTAGATTTTCATGTCACTCTTTTCTCCCAATTCTCCTCATACCTATCTGATAACTTTCTTAAATTCTTTTGCTAGTTCTTCATCCAAGTCTTTCCCATTAATTGTGGGTTTAAGGTTCTGTCCTAGTCCCTCTTCTCTTTTTTCCCTCTATACTTGGAGATCACTTGAAGATCTCATAAGCTCTGATAGGTTTAAATAGCTTATTTATGAAGAATATCCCAAGAGCTTTATATCTTTATAACTCTCCAGAGTTCTAGTTCCATATCAACAATTGCCTTTTGGACATCCAAGTAGGAGTCCAATGAGTATCTCAAACTAAACTTTTCAAAATGTAATTTTTTTTTTCTTCTAAACCCTCCACCTCTTCCCAACTTTTCTATTATTCCAGTCACTGAGATTCCCAATCTCTGTTTCATACCTAACTTTTTACTCAAACTCACTCCATATATTCACTCTGTGCCAATTCTTATCTTTTAAATTTCATAACATCTCTCATTTATTTCTCCTCTCTATTACCCCTCTGCAGGATTCTTATTACCTTTTTGACATGGATTACTATAAGACCCTTCTGGTTGGCCTCCCTGCATCAAGTCTTTCCCCAATCCAATTTATCCTCCACTTATCTATCAAAGTGATTTTCCTAAATCACAAGTCTGACCATATGACTCCATCCCCACCTCTACTCAATAAAGTCCAATGGCTCCCTATTACCTCCAGAAACATATTTTTATATTTATACTTTATATATCTTATACATAATATATATTCATATCAAATATAAAACCCCCTACTTAACTTTTAAAGCCCTTAACAACCTCACCCAATCTTCCACCTCAAAAGTTTTCGCCCAAGTTAATGTTGGAATTAGGCCCTTGATTGGCTAATACACTTTCAGCCTGAGTGAAATAAAGAAAACTAATTTCCCCAATAAAACAAAAGACAAAAAAGCAGAGACTATAACTCATCTTTTAAAAATTTCATCAGAAATAGAGCTTACTTTGATCACACTATCTTTGCAATCCACCACTCTTTCAAATGTTTGACTAAGAATCTCGATATCTTTCTGGAGTTCTTTGGCCTTGACTTCTCTCAGAACAGTTCTCCACTGTGTATTGATTTTATTAAGGTTCAAGGCACTATTTCGTTCTTCCTTAGCCAGCTTGT
The DNA here is from genome assembly GCF_048593235.1 of Sminthopsis crassicaudata. NCBI lineage: Eukaryota > Metazoa > Chordata > Mammalia > Dasyuromorphia > Dasyuridae > Sminthopsis > Sminthopsis crassicaudata. The sequence continues at coordinate 233,052,991 of NC_133621.1, forward strand.
CCTGTGAAGAGGAAACAAATAGAACATCCAATGTAGGCATGTCACAGAGAACCGCAAAATAAAATAAACTTACATCTACTTGCTGTGGGTTCAGGAGTTCTTGTTCATCACTGAAATACTTTTGCAGGGGTGGGACTTGCCCGATAATAGTAAACCAGAGAACAAAGGTGAAACTTAAACTACCTGTGGCATTTGAACAAGATACTTCAATTCTCTAAATCTTCCTTAACCCTAACTTCTGGTGAAGACAGGAAACTTTGCCATTCCTGATATTATACAGTGAATTATTTGAACACATGATGGCCCTGATTTCAAAGGCAAGACTCAGAGCTGTGCCAGAATTAATAATTAATAATGATAATTATTATTAGGTCCAAAAGAAAAGGTATTGCTCATTCAACAGCCTCAAAGTGATTTTGCTTTTCAGGGGGATCCAAGCCCTCACTATAAATCTTTGAGGGACTAGTCAGGATTGTGTGGGAATATCAAAACAATGGTAACTACGAGCTGAGTTACTCCCAAGAGGAACTACTTGGATATGTTTTTTATTCATGCGTTACTGGGAATCCTTTGCATCTTCATGTTTTTGTGAAGTGAAATAAAAACTGTTTTATACTGACAACTCATGTGACTTTGAGAGCTTGTAGCTAGGGACCCTGTTACTCACGTAGGTGGAAATCTAAATGTGCATGTTTGGAGATTTTCTGGGAGTAAGCCTTGGGTGAGAGAAAGGAGCCAAAAGAAATATTGGTCTTTTAGGGTGGCCCTTCTAGTGCCCTGGGTTGGGAGGCTGGAGGCAGTAGCTAGGTCATGAGTTACATATGAAATAAAAATGTTGAACTAAATGATCTCCAAGTATCCTAACAGCTTTCTTTAGAGACTCGATGCCCTCTGTTTTTGGAGAAGCAAGGAGGCTAGAAGAATTAAGGGATGATATTGTTAAAGGCGGCTAGATGGTGAAGACCATAGACCCCTGCGCTTGGAATCAATAAACTCATCTTCCAGATTTCAAATCCAGCCTCAGGCACTTACTAGCCAAGTGTAACCTTGGGCTAGTCACTTAATTCAATTTGCCTCAGTTTTCTCCTCTGTAAAATGACCTGGAGAAGAAAATAGAAAACCACTCCAATGTCTTTGCCAATAAAACCTCAAAAGGGGTCACAAAGAGTCAGACACGGTTGGAAAAGTGATTAAACAGTCCATCTCCACTGAGGGACAATCTAGATTCCTCAGCTTTTTATGAAGTGAACTTCCTGGACTGCTAGCAGCACAGACTCCTCATTAGATAGTGGGGATGGGATCTGTATTAACAAATTGTAAGTTATTCCCATACTCAACCCTCCCTTCTCCCCAGGAGTTAATGTAGCTATCTTTTCAACATCTCCATCTAACTGAAGTCACCAAAGACCAGAGGGTAAGTGACTAGCTCAGAGGAGCGCTTGGCTTCTAGTACTCCAAATTCAGAGCTCTCTCCTTTGTAGTCAAGCTCCTCCCAGCATGAGTGATTCCTCTACAGCGCTCCCGGGATGGGTCAGGCTCGTAGGGGCTTAGCGGGAGGACCCTCTTACCTTTAAGAACTGATTCAGGAGCCTCTCCTTCTTCCTGAGCTGCTCCTCCTCCGCCAGTAACTTATGCTGAAGCATCAGCAGCCTCTCCTCTTCGGTCTTAGGACCCCTCCTGCCCCTTCTCGGCATGGCTGCCCTTGCGGCCGGGTCAGCTGCCCGAGAGAACTAGGGTGCAACGGGAGACGCTCCAAATAGGAGTAGCTAGGATTCCAGCACGGGGTGGGGGACGGGCTCAGAGAAAGCTGAGCTGGGGCTTGGCGAGGATCCTGGCCACCCCAAACCCACAGAGACTAAGATTCCAGGTAGCGTCTCCGTCTCCTAGCAACGGTCAGGCTCTCTGACTGGGCGCCTTCCGGAGGGATGAATCGGGAGAGAATTGGCCTTCCTAGGGAGTCTCTCACCATCTGTCTCTCTTCCCCTCTCCATCCTTTCGTATTCAAACATTTTCCTTCAAACCACCATTCTCCTAGCAGAATCCTTTCCCTTCCCACGATCCCCACAGAGCCCCGTTCCCAGGTAGACTGCAATGTAGCATTTAGAATGCCGAGTGGTTGGAATGCAGACTGCCAAGGCTTTAAATGGAATGCTATTGTTTACTTTCAACCTATGAACTGCGTAGACAGCTCCCTGGTCAAGGAAGAGTTTACCAATGCTACTTAATCAACATTTAGAAAGCGCTTACTTAGGTGTCTGACACGCTATTAGACAGTGAGTATACAAAGACATTCCTGTCCTCGTGGGACTTCTGTTTTATTGGGAGGACACAACTTCTGTCCAAATAAGCCTGCATGTGTCAAGCTTTTTCGAAGAGGATATAGTGTTCTTCTATCTTTAAAAGCCAAATGGAGTTTGTTAGAAAAGCAATTTGGAGTGTTAAGTGTCTGAGGTCAGTTAATAAAATCTTGTTATGAGCTTAGGGGGAGGAAGGTTTATTCATTCATTCATTCATTCATTCATTTATTTGTTTGCTTGTTTGTTTATTTTTAAGGGATCCAAACCCTCTCATTTTACAAATGAGGAACCTGAGGCAGGAAAATAAATAATAATTCTGTCACTCCAGGGTCTTGCAATTAGTATCTCTGCTGAATTCTGAACTTGAGTCTTCCTGACCCTAAGTCTAGAGCTGGAGCTGGAGAAGTACAAAATACACACACTTCTCTCGGGTCAATTTCCTTAACTGTTATGTTATGAAGAAAAATTAAAAAGGGAATTCTGTTAAAATTGTGAGAATTTGGAAGACACAATCTATTCTGGAAAGAGTATTTCTTATAAGGACTGAAGAGAGGATCATTCTTATGGCCACAATATTATAAACATTTATCATTTATTTCACTTGTTAATAAATTATATTCAACAATTTTAATATGTATGTAAAAATATTAAGGGATTTTAATATGTAAAAAATAATTACTGCTAGGAAAGGAAGTTTTCCAGTTTACTTAATAAAAAAATATTTAATGAACTGAGGTATGGAATTAAGCAAATTAATTAATGAGGAGGTTGAAATATTAATTAAAAAGAAAATATCTAAACATACCTTTGGATTTCTGTAATGCTTGATTAAAGATTAAATTATAATTAAATTAATAAGATTAAACATAAGAACAAGATAAGTATCAGCCTAAGGAGTGACCTATAAAGGTTGTCCTCTAACCCTGCTATGTGCGATAATATCTTATTATTAAAGAATTTTGGGGGCATTGGCAACTATGGTGATCAAAAAAGCCTTGATGAAGATGATACTTTAGCAAAATTTTAAAGGAAATAAAGGATATTTGTAAAGGGCTAGAACTGAGCCATGCACTCGGATAATGAAGCACATGAGACTAATTGCCAATTGGACAGTTCCCTATTAACATGTTTGAAAGTTGACCCTCCAGCTGTTCTGTGCTGACTTGATTGGTGGGACAAAGAGGGGGAAGTGACGTGTGTGGGAGGAGTAGGAGGAGGAAGAGGAAATTGAGACACAGATGATGAGTCAGTCTCTCCTGGCATTTAAAGGAGGAAGGTGTGTGGGGAGATTGCTAGATTTAATCCCCTGACCTTGACTGTAAAAGATCAAGAATAAAGACGTTTAGTGATCCTGACTCCGGCTGATTTCTGGGAAGACAGAGTTCCAGCAGATATTGAGGGCCAAAGAGGAAGAAGGAGTATATTCTAGACATGGGGTTAAATCAACGTGAACATATGCTCAGGAGATGGAATATTATCGTGAGATACAAGAAGACCAATTTGGATTATAGAGGGAAATGATATATAGAAAGGTTAAGAGAGTATGTTGGGATCAAGCTGAGAAGGGTTTTTTAAATTAAAGATATTTATATTTGATCCTAGAGGCAATAGGGAAATGCTAAAGTTTTTAAGAAAAGGAGTCACATGATTAGACCTATATTTTAGAGAAAATCACGTTGGCAGCTATGTGTAGAGTATATTGAAGGGGGAAAAAAATTGTGACAGGGAGACCAATAAGAAGGCTATATTGCAATTCTCCAAAAGGCAAGAGATGGAAGTAAAGAAGAATATGGAGTCAGATTAGCAAACTTGAGTGTCTAGAGAGATTTGAGGTGAGTAATGAATTAGTTTACATTTAGACATTTGAGTTTCAACTACCTATAGAACATCCAGTTTAAAATAGTCTCTCTGAAATACTTGGTTGGATCTTAAAAGAGACTAGGGCTGAAAATATACACATACAAACATAAATAGTCAATTCTTATTTTTTTCAGATTCAATATTTGCAAATTCTCTTACTTGCTAACATTTATTTTTAACTCCCAAGTTGATGCTTCTGGTGCTTTTTCAGTAATTTGCTGACATGTTCAGAGAACCAAAAGAATTGATTGTTGGACAGGGACAATCTGGCCTAAAGTCAAAAAGCTGATGCTCTACCTTTTTTTTTTTTTTTTTTTTTTTTTTTTTTTTGCTGAGACAATTGGGGTTAAATGACTTGCCCAGGGTCACACAGCTAGGAAGTGTTAAGTGTCTCAGGTCAAATTTGAACTCGGGTCCTTCTGACTTCAGGGTTGGTGTTCTAGTCACTGTGCTGCCTAACTGGCCTGCAATAGAACTTTAAGGTAAACAAGCACAATCAATTTATTAGCAAAGTATGAATTTGCCATTAAGCAAGATCTCAGTTTCTTCAGCTAAGATCCTGAATGGGGGTTGATATAATTTTTATAGAGAAAAGGAGGAACATCTAAAAACAAGAAGTAACATATAGCTGAGGAAGACAGTATGATTAATTAAAAAACTGGAAGCATCACAGGTGTGGGGGACAATATGATTGGCTGTAACTCAAAAATACAGTGCTAGCAAAAACCTTTACTTCCATCTCATTGCCAGCAAATTCTTACTGATTTAGTCCACCTTCAAGAATGACTAATGGTATATAGATAATAAATTTTCTCTAATTATATGAGGACAGCTAATAGTATAATAGTATGTAAATAACAGGTTTCTTTTAATTAAAGTGACTTATAAGAAAACTGAACTTTTAAACTTAACTCAGAGAGGAAGATTAAACTTCTGAATCTATGAACTTTTTAATTTAAAGACAAAGCAGTTATACAAAATGATAGAGAAATATTGAATGAAAACAACTAAACAATATCAAGAGAATTAATTTTTTTTTCAATTTTTCAATTCCACTGTTATTCCAAAGGACTCATGGTGAAAAAAATGATATCCACCTCCACAGGAATTGATGGACTCAGATTATAGATTGAACCACTTTTTTTTCCTTTTTCTTTCTTCCTTTTTTTGGGGGAAAGAACATGACTAATGGGAAAATATGTTTTGCAATGTGACATGGAAATATATTTTACATGATATCAGGTTTATAATGGATATTATAAATCTTGTCTTCTTAGTGAATAGGGGAATGGTGGAAGAAAAAAAAGAATTTGGAATTGAAAAAAATAAAATTGAATTTAAAAAAAGAATGATGCTGCTATTGTCAGTAATAATAGTAATTGATTTTATAGCTTTATAAATATTTATCAGTTTATAAATATTATCTAATGTCATATTCAAGATAACCCTGAGACAGAGGTACAATTATTATTACCATGTATTTATTTGATTGAAGGGACTCAAAAACAGATAAGCCAAGCTATTTTAAAACTTATTTAGCCTGTTCTAAATAGAAGGATGGACAAATACGAAAAAATCTATTAAAGACTTTTAATCAATTCCTTCATTCATGCATCTGTTACAATTAAATCATACAGACAAATGATTATTTAGCAAGCAGTTAAGAAAAAAATTAGATTCAGGGGTCTTGGTAGCCACAAACTGGAGGAGCAATGAAAACTAGGATGAAAGGGCTAAGACAGCTGGTTTCTTATTGGAGAAAGAGACTTTGAAATGAGGGTGAGGATTGACTGGAAAAGATTAGAAGAATATCCAAAAATGCTGAGGAGAGAAGGAAAGGGGTAGTTTTGTGACATTCTTTTTCAGGTCACTCTTGGAGGGAAGGAACAATCTTTTGCCTTCTCCAAACTAAGATGACTGAGATTTAATTTCACAAAGTGGTTTTTATTGTTAAGTATTTTCAGTTATTTCTATCTCTTTGTGACCCTGTTTGGGATTTTCTTGGCAAAGATCAATATCTTTGATATTGATATTGAAATGGAGCAGTTTCCATTTTCTTCTTCAGCTCATTTAATTGATGAGAAAACTGATGCAAATAGTCACACAGCTAGTAAATATCTAAGACCAGATTTGAACTCATATGAATTTTCCTGACTTCAGGCCCAGAACTCCATCTATTTCACCATCTAGCAGCCCAAAAAATGGTGGGGAAAGGCAAAATGAAATCACTAATGCTATTTCAATATTACATAACTGTGTTGATTTAGGAAGATGCAAGGAAATCTTTTGTTATCCATGCAGATGTCAACCTGAAAGATTTGGAAGCTGTCCAGTACCAAAAAAGTGATGGGTCATCAGAAACAAACTATTAATCAGCAAAGTCTGATTAACAGTGAGACTCATTCTCCTGTCTATAAACTTGAGTTCTTAGCTTTGAAATAGGCTTTCACTGAGAAGTTCAAAGACTATGTTTATGGTATAAAACTCCAAATATTCACTAATGTATTTTAGATGCTACTTGTTAAGAGAAATATAGCAGCACTAGACAATTAGGTCTTCAGCATACACTATGAGCTTTGGATGTAGATAGATTAACCAGAATGCCACATAACTCTGGAATTATAGTGTTATCAGAAGAAGATATAAGAACTATCCATGATATGCAAGAAGCTACAACCATTAAAAGAAATTTTGGACAGAAATGTCAAATATCTTGCTCCATTGTACCAGTCTTCCTTGCCTTCATTATGTATAAATGATTGGCAGTGAAAAAAGAAGGTTGCTGAAAGACTAAGTAAGATAAACTGAAAAAGAATGAGATGATTCTAAAAACTTCATATTTCAATCAGAAGAAAGTACTTATCTTTTGAGGCAATGGCAGAAGATGTATGGTGGAAAGTAGCATTAAACTATAGCTGATCCCATTCATAGAACTAGAAGTAGATTTTGCTACCTAGTGCACACTGAACTTTGGACACAGATATCAAGAAAAAAACACTATATTTGGTAAGAAAAAGATTTTATTATTTTACTGGCTCCAAATGGCTGCAAATGTCACCAAGCAGTGTGAAACTTGTGCCAGAAGCATACATAAAAAAAGCAATACCAATTCCTGTTGCATATTTGGAGAATATAGATACTAGCAAGCCTCTAAGCTCTGTCTGTGGTGGCTTTCTGTCTTTTGAAGAATTAATATTTTTAGGGGGCAGCTAGTTGGTAGAGTGGATAGAGCATCAGGCCTAAAGTCAGGAGGATCTGAGTTCAAATTTGATCTCAGACACTTCCTAGCTGTGTGACCCTGGACAAGTCTGATTAACCCTCATTGCCTAATCAAAAAAAAAAAAAAAAAAAAAAGTCATATTTTAACAAGGAATGATGATTTCACCAGTATGCATATACATGCCCAGCCAGAAACCAGAAAATATTCACTGTTGTCAAAGTGTTACAGGAAAAGTATATTTCAATACATAGATTCCTCACAAGATCCATTTTAATCAAGGTGGATACTTAGAGAGCAAGCTGTTAAAGGAAATGTTGGCTCCAAGAGGTATCAAAAAGTCTAGAACTATTATTTGCCATCCACAAGGAATCTCAAAACCTGAAACACTACTTACATATGTTGAGAATTCTGAGACTGGAACAAAAAACACTCAGTAGAGTCAACATGTGCTACTCTCTCTCTCTGTGACAACACAGCAGATGGAGGCAGAATTGAGAGTTGCTCTGCATCCCTGAGTGAGTGCAGACATTTGATCATTATCAGAGATCTGTTCCATTGCATGTTCTCCAGTGTAGACATCACCTTTAACCCATTTAACCAACTGTGGCCAGGAGCAAAGAGTAACCCCCAAATGTCTTCCTTCCCTAGCCTGTACTTTGGGGATTTTCCCATAGAAGTGACATAAATGATCTAGATTTTTATCATCTGATGATTCTAAGAATCTGGAGTTTCTAAACTATTACACATGAGTGCCCTCCAGTGTGTTCCTTCTAAACTTGGTCAACCAAGCTTTTGGGAACTAAGTGGCACAGGCCTGGAGGCAAGATAATCAGAGTTCAAGTTTGCTCTCAGACACTTACTAGGTATGTGACCCTGAACAAATCACTGAATTCCTATTTGCCTTAGGTCCCTAATCTGCAAAATGGGGATAACAGTAACACCTACTGGAGTTGTTGAGAGGACCAAATGAGTAATAACTGTAAAACACTTAGAGTGCCCAGCAAATAGTAAATACCATATAAATGTTAGTTATTCACCTCAGGAAATAGAATTATTGATGGGCAATACTCAGATGGTATGGTTTCTTCAAGTCTCTACTGCTACACTGGCCCTTTGATGGATTTGGCTATTGCTATTAATAAATTCCAGATTTTGATTGCTGGTGGGACCACAAATAGTTTTGATGAATCTCCCAGGGTTAATTGTTACCGGAATATTCCCATATCAAATATTCATCAGAAACCGGGGGAAAAAACCAAAATACCACATTTTTAGGACATATGGTATCCAGGTAGGAAATACAGTAAAACCCTCCCTTCCCCCTTTTAGTGACTCACAGCAATATTTTCTGCTTAAAAACCACCAAGAAGAGAAAAAGTAGTTATCCCAACTTAAAGCTCCTCAGCTGATCAGAAAATTCTTTGTTATCATAAGGCTAGACCTTTAGTCACTCATCACCAGAAGTGGGGCTCATCAAGAGTCCACATATTGCATTGGAACTAAGAAGGGAATATTGAGCATGCTCATAACATAACAAGAAGGGCAAATCTGTGTATTCAAAGTAGACCTTCATTGATCAGTCTCCCCATTACAGCATTTAGGCCATAATACCATAGATGAAATAGCTAGTCTGTCAATTTAACTCATAGCAAAAGAATCAAGATTAATTGCCTATGTGTCAATTTAATAGAATATATTAGAATATTATAGTGATATTACAGATACAAAGTACTTTAATTCAAATAATTTTTCCATTGTATTCCTGTGATTTATAAAACTATTATCTCATCCTGGAGACCTTGAGGCTATTATGTTACTAATCTGTCATAATTTAACATCAAAAATATATCTTTGACTTGCTTTCCTTTTCAGCTAGATAAACACTGTTCTTGAATTGTAACTTTAATGCAAAACATATTGTTTCGCATAACGGGTTAAATTCTCTAGAAGTCACATAGAAAAATTATATAAACCTCTAGATTTTCTTTGTTAATTGGGATTCTTGGTAGCTATGGGGAAATTCAAGTCAATCAATGATGCCCCTCATAATTTCTTGAATTATTAATAGATCTATATTTCCAATAGATATTGTCCCCATATTGCAAAATGAAACAATTCAGTTTATTTACTTTGACAAATGCAACATAATATTGTAAATAATATTGTAAAAATTAGACACAAAAATATTGAGTGTGTGGGAGTTTGAAAATCCAGTGGTTAAGCCAAGCCACTGTGGCTTATTCAAGATGTGGTAAAATTTAATAGCATAGTTTTACTTTCAACTTTGTTTCAGTCAGTGTGCTTTAATCTCCTTGTGAATGGGTAGCCCTTTTGGGGTGTGGGATCACATTTTATTTGAAAATCACATTAAAATCCTGTGAGATAGGATAAATACCAGCCAAGTTTATTATACATTATGATTGGATTAATTATAAACCTAGCTTAAAAAAATAGGGAAGAGCTCTAAAAAAGGAAAAATTAGAAACATAGAGATACCAATCAAGTTTTATGTATGTGGACTATGAATCCAAGGGACTTCATCAAAGGAAAGGGCGCTGTTACAGTCACAGAGTACTGGATACAGTCCAGAATATGGACCTGGTACCAAAGATCTGTCAGGTATACTTTTTTAAACCTCCAGGGAAATCTCTAAAACAAAATTTAAGTGGGACTTGTGTGTACCGTCTCCTTAATATGTGCACCTACTACATTATCTTTTTTTTTTTTTTTAAGGTTTTCATAATACAATATGAATATCAAGTAAAGAACAGCTGTTTATTTCATCCTTCACAAATACAGCTTTAAGTCACAAAAGACTCAAGCGTGTGCATTAAAAAATGTAGAAACATGAAATATCCCCAATGGCCTATTTAAATTCATTTTACTTCCCCTAGGAGATAAAGACAATTTTGTGAGATTGTTCACAAACCCTAGATCTCTGACCCACTCTGGGTCAAGCATGGCTTTCTTATTCTAGAATATGGTACTTTTCTGAGAAACACACATCTATGGATATCTCTCAGTAATCATATAAAACTCAAGATTAATCAAACTCTCAAACTAGGAACACAAATGTCTCTGTAATATTAGTTATTGACTTCTTTCAGAGAGTGAAACAGAAAAGATGGTTACTAGGGACGATTCACCTAAGCAAGTATCTGTTCCCAGAACTATGGGTTTATGCTATAAGTCACTATTACTATTTGGAAGGGAAAAAGATAAGAATTCTTTTTCCTATACCCCTGAAAAGTCTAAGAGGGAAAAGTACTATCGTAGTGTCCTAAAGGAAAGAACCCAAAAGAAAACTGAGTTATTTCAATAGATTCATAGAGCATTCTGAACTAAGGTTATATCACAAGATTCTGCCCTCTGACACCATTTACCTTCATCTTTGATTCCTACCTCAAACTAGCTCTTTCTGTTAGTAAATGCTTAACAAGCAGCCCACAAGAGCTTTATGTTTATCTGCATATTAATATTTTCTCTATCACTTTCTTAAGTCTAGATAATCAACAAAATAATAAATCAAGTCTGATGTGTAGCAACTGCTAATTTCCAAAGTGTAAATGCTCAAACTGAAAATTTAGCAATCAGTTTAAACTGGCTCCAGTATATCCCACTTCCACTCTCAAATCAGAAGTTTGTATGTCTTCCCAGAAAAATATGTCTCTCAAACATCAGTCAGAGCACCATCGCTTTTTCCACTGTCCTTTGGAGCTACCCTTTTCTGACAAAGGTCCATATCCTGTTAAATCAAGTGAAATAGGGAATACTCATTTGTTCAGTTTTCTACTACATTTCCTTTCATCAGACTAACTATTCTTGTCCAAATACAAATACACTCAAGAGCGTAGTCCAGAGCTTGGAGCACCATCTGGTGGTTTAACCTAATTATAGCATCTGGCCTACAACTAGAAAATAATGTAACCCAGTATGGACTAGCTATGCTTTATAAATGTATAAATGAATCCCAGCAGTAGCCATGGATATTTTTTTAGCACTCAAGATCCTTCAACTTGTTGCAGAATCTTCTTTCTTTCATCTCTTCCTTCTCCGTTGGTCCCACATTATAATTGGGTTGGGGGTCCACAGAGGAGAAGCAGAAGATACAGAGATCACTGGTGGTCTTTTATTTCCTGTTCTATTATTTGCTTTGGGCCTCCCTGCTTCAGCAGCTAAACTTTCAATTTTATTTTGTTTCCAGTTACAAGTTATTCCCCTTCTCCACCTATTAAAAAGGCAAGAAAAATAAGACTCATTAATAAATTCAAAGTCAAGCAAAATACTTTTCTGCATTAGTCATGTTCCAGAAAAGAAGAAGGAAGGAAGGAAGGAAGGAAGGAAGGAAGGAAGGAAGGAAGGAAGGAAGGAAGGAAGGAAGGAAGGAAGGAAGGAAGGAAGGAAGGAAGGAAGGAAAGAAAGAAAGAAAGAAAGAAAGAAAGAAAGAAAGAAAGAAAGAAAGAAAGAAAGAAAGAAAGAAAGAAAGAAAGAAAGGAAGGAAGGAAGGAAGGAAGGAAGGAAGGAAGGAAGGAAGGAAGGAAGGAAGGAAGGAAGGAAGGAAGAAAGAAAGAAAGAAAGAAAGAGAAAAGAAAGAAAGGAAAAGAGAAAAACAGAAAGAGAGAGAAAAGAAAGAAAGAAGGAAGAAGATGAAAGAAAAAATGGAGCGATGCTTCAAAGTACATTCTGAGTCCATTACTTCTCCAGCTGGAGGTGGATAGCATTTTTCATCATGAGTCCTTTAGAACCATGGTGGATCACTGTGTAGATTAGTTACTTTCTTTCAAAGATAATTATCTTTACAATATTGTTACTGTGTACATTACTCTCTTGGTTCTGCTCATTTTACTTTGTATCAGTTCATACAAACTTTGCCAGGTCTTTCCCATCCTCTTCATCATTTCATTTCTTTTTTTAAAAAAATTCAGGAGCAGCTAAGTAGCACAGTGGACAGAGCACCAACTCTGAAGTCAGGAGGACCTGAATTCAAATGTGACCTCAGACACTTAAACAGTCTCTATCTGTGTGACTCTGGGCAAGTCACTTAACCCCAATTGCCTCTGGAAAAAAAAAAAATTTCCCTTTTATTTGCACTGTCATATTTATTCCCATGCCATAAGCTTTTGTTTCTTTAGTTTCTTTTGCTTTATCTGTTTCTTTTGAGCAATCTCCTTTTCTGATTTAGAAAAATTTGTTCCTTTTCAGTAAGCATCATCTCAATATGGCAAGGAGAATTCATGTATAGGTTGACTTGACCATGAGCTCTAGAAGTACACTGTCTCATTTTGGGAGTCTCGTTAATATATTCAATTAAAGAGAATCCACATCCTAACCTTCAGGTCCACGGTTACTAACTGCATTTTTAAGCATTTGCAGCAAGAATTCAGCACTCTTTTTTGAGCCACCAACCTTGTGTCCAATCCATTGCTTAGCCTGGGCACATCTACCAACTCCACTATTATATTGGCAGAGGGGAAAATACATTATTTCTTCAATGTAACATCTTTGAAATACTTAGTACCTTTTTGGATGTGCATGCCCTTGATAGCTTGGGCTATTTCACAAGTGTTCTTAAAATGGACCTGGAGATTTGAACTCTTTGATTTGCATAATTTTGTGGGGTTCTTTGGATCAAAAGAATACCTGACCACTTAAAATTATTAGCTAGGAAAATTCAAGGACCTTTCATCATTTCTTAGCACCTATTTTTTTTTTAAATATGAAGGAACTGAGTCTTTCTTTACATGAAAGGTTCGGCCAAGGTGGTTCCCTATTTTTAGAGATTGGTGTAAAACCTAACGTCTACCAATACCCATCCTAAATTCTAGACAGATCTTGAGCCACTGTTCTTGGACTAATTGTAAAAATGATTGACAAGAAACTTGGAGAGGGAAGGGAGTAGCTACAGCATGTAATACTTTTCACATAGGACTCACATTCTGGACTGGTTGTCACTGCCGCCTATTCCTATACTGGCAAATCTAGGTTTCCAAAGAAGGAACATTACCATATTGTTACACTTTAACTCTTGCAAGGTTCTAAGGCTAACCCAGTTGTTAGGGAAATAAAATATTTTCACTTGCCATTTTAGCTTTTGACTGTACTTTCATTTACACAGACCAGTCCCTCACAAGGATAACACTTTTAGATATTAAATAAATATATCCTGAATAAATACTCAGCAATAAAGCAAAAGAATAATACCATATTCATCATATATTAAGGCAAACACAGGAATAATAAATACATTTTATTGTAATATAATTTATACATATACCTAGGGTATCTTCTCTCACCAATGCACTTATTATTTGTGTGTCTACTTAAAGAAATCTAGTAATATAACACACAAGTAAGGAGAAGCCAAATGTTACAAACAAATCACAGCTCTATAATGAAAGCTTTAAATTTATCCATCCATTCAGGAACATCTGTACCACAAGAATTGCTTATTTGGTAACTACTCCCTTACTGATCTTCAGCTGGGAAAATCTGCTGCTTTTCTAATCTCAAATTAAAACATTTATAAGCAATTTTCACTTGCAATCACCCTCAAAAAGGCACTAGGAAAGTATTATACTCTTAATTTAGTTAGCAGTTTCTTCTAAGCCAGAAAACCCCACAAAAGTCATGAAGCTGTCTCTCTGGGAAATATAGATAAATCCAGCCAGTTCTGCTTTATCCAATCAATTCTAAGAATTTCTTCCCATAAGCCCTTATAAAAACAAACCACAAGCCTGTTTTTCATTTTTTTGTTTTCCATTTCAAACCAGAGAGGGCAGTAGAGAGCAACAGGTATTTCTGAGAGGTGGGTTTTTTGGTTGTTTTTTGTTTTTAACCCCTTGCTCAGATTCTAGATAATATTAAAGATATTGTAGAACTTCAGTCAATTCAGTCAAACAAAAATCTTACAGTTCAAAAAGAGTTGACTTTTTTTTTTAACTTGTTGGTGACTCTATTCTCCCATTCTACTTCAGCCAAATTTCGTTACCTTTTCCCTTTCTATAGTTTTGAATCAGAACCTCCTAGTACTCAATTAACTCATTTTTTATTTATAAAATCTTCCTTATGAAATCAGTCAATGGTTCTTGCTTAATTACGCCATAATTTTGGTGTTATATAATAATGTTTTGTCAGTTTAAAACAGTTACAAACTGTAGTTTTCAAAGTTCATTTTAGTAATCTGTGCTTCTCATAACTTACACCTGTATTTCTTTATAGTCATATGTTATCAGTTTTTAATATCTTTTCTTTGTATCCTCTAAAGCATCACATGTTTTAAAAAGCATCACTTTACATCTTTCACAAGGTGATTTAAGCTTTTATATTAATGACAGCTTATTTTCTGCCCCAAATTCCTCATATGCTATCTAAAATCTGAGAAATTTTACAAGGATTTAAACAGTTTTTATTAAGTAAAAAAATTAAATAAAAGTTCTTTTTCTTCTCCTGTCAGACATCTGTTCACTATGAAAATGTTAAATGCCTTAAAGAGATAGTACTTTACTGACAAAAGCAAGAAGAAGGTGATGACTCTGGACTAGGAGCATGTCAGACAAATACACGAGGATTCTACAATAATGCCACTAATTAAAATAATGGTCTCCAAGAGATAAGAAACAAATGTGTACATACATCCAGGCCTCCTAACCTGTGGATTATTATCAAGGGATTGTTCATTCTTAGTTGTTTCCTATGCATAAACTTGTACCAGCAAGCCAAGACTGGTATAAGTGATATTAAGATAAAAGTCCATTGACTCCAGCCTGACCTTGAATATTGTCCTTTAAACACAAAAACATCTTTTTACATGTACCTTATTTTTCTTCTTTGGAGGTTCCTTCTTCCTAATATTTCCGAGGTTCTGTGTTTGCTTTCTCCTTTTTCTCTCCATATTTAAGAGAACATAGCATATATCTCTCTATCCTTTTCTTTCCTCTCCCTCTTTTTTAGTTAATAAATCAAATCAACAAGTCTCAGCAATTCTTCTTATCCAACTTCTCCAAAATTTCTCTCTTCCTTTCCATTCTGAAGTCTGAAATCTCATTGCCTATGACTGAACTATTACATATTACAATAGTCTCCTAAATGGTATCCCTGATGCTTCCTTCTCAGAAAATCCACTATTAAATTTAGGTTCATAAAATATCCCTGATTTTTTTTTTAGCATATTAACTCCTCAAAAGCTTTCGGTGGTTCTTCTTTGACTACAAAATAAAGTTCAAACTTCTCAGCCCTTTCTATCTGAACTAAAGTTAACTCTCTAAATTTATTCTAAACTACATCTCTATAGGAAAACTGACCTCTCCATGGTCCTCTGAACCTGCCATATACATTCCCATACAAACACTTTTTCTCCTCATTTGCCTTCCTTGGAATTCTTTCACTGCTTCTTTGACCCAACCCTTTTTTCATGGTCAGCCCATTGCCCACTACATAGCATTCTCTGATTACATTAACTTATAGGTATCTCTCCTTCCTCTGGATTACTCTTTTACCCTGTACTATTTATTATTACTATTTTATATGTATTGTGTTTCCTATTTTCACAACTAGAATATAGATTCTCTTAAGGCAGGGGTGTTCTCATATCCAGTACTTAGATTTCTGTTTTTGCAAGGAAGATGCTCAGCAGATTTTTATCGATGGTGACTTAGACTGTGAGTTACTTGAGAGCAGTATCTATTTTTTTCTTTTCTTTGTATCCCCAGCACGTAGTACAGTGCCTGACATAATAAATGCTCCTTGACTAACTAGTTGAATTAGACTGACTGAATTAGCCTGTGGGGAAATAGACAACCATTTTCTGCAGTAGTTGAATCTTTCTTCATCTCCCACTCCTCAGCCAGAAATTCATATTTTCTCCTTTAGCATTTATAGTTTGGGTCTGGGATGGATGCAAAGGCACCTGTTTCCATGGTGATGCTGAAAGGACTAGTACATTGCACTTCAAGTGTAGGCGATTAGTAAAAATTGGCTCAGAATTCAGAAGCTCCAACACTAGCTGGGTTAGTGGTGCTCAGTAGGAAAGAGGGAGTAAACAAAAAAGAGACTTCTGAGAGAAAAGGAATATGACATAATTTCAGTTTGAATATCTCTAGAGTTTCCTGCTTCTTTCTAAAGCCTCTAATTCTGAGGGCCAAGGGATATGAGGTCCTCAGAAAAAAAAGAAATAGGATTTTGGGGGCAATTTAGGTATGCAGAAGTGACAGCCCCTGGTTTGTTCTAAGACATTTCCCAAATTCCCCTATTTCTTACCCAATAATATTAACAATCTCCCCATTCCCTCCAAAGACGAGTCATCTACCCTAGCTCCTGGAGCTATGATTGTCCCCTTCTTCTTACCCATTCTCAAGCCTATTATCTTCTTTTTAACTTTTCAAAACCTGGCTCTCCTAGTTTGGGGGGAGTGTTACTAGTGGGCCAGACAACAGAAGGCAGCCTGTCCCATTCAATCCATTGTCATCTCTCCTCCTTCCTTCAGTTTGCAAAAAAAAGAGAAATTTCAGGACAAGGAAATTGGGTTTTGGCAGGGGCTGACATGGGTTATGGTTTACTTATGAGCTGTACCACTCAAGGCCCCATCTAGAACATTAAAATGATAAGTGTAATTATAGGCAAGATTCAGTGTTTGACTAACCAATAAACTAGGGTCTTAAACATTTTTTTTCTAATTTTCACTTCTATGTAATTAAATTGGATAATGTTTTATGTACTTGAATAATTATTTGATATATGATTATTAAATAATGCAAATATGATATAAATTAGACTGAATATAACTGAATGTAATGTGCCTATGAAGGGCTATTTGTATAAGACAAAGTTTACAGATGAAGTTCTCCAGGAGGAGAGGAATATGATTCTCACTCTTTCTCCTCTGACTCCTACTTTTGGAATGTCCATCAGAAGCTGGAATTACAAAGAAAGGCAAAAATCATTCCTTCTCTCAAGGGACTCACATTCTAATGAGGGTGAAGAATATGAAGATAACTAGGTATAAACAAGATATATGCACAGTAAATAAAAGATGATCTCAGAAAAGAAGGTTGAGGAGGAATAAGGGAAGAAGATAGGTTTTGATTTTAAGCTTGAAGAAAGCCAGAGAAATAAATTGGGGAATTGAGGAGGAAGAAAACATTTCAGTGCAAAATCAAGAGATGTAGAAACAATAGATAAAAGCCAGTTAGCTGAATCAGTGATATGTGGAGGAGGGTAAAATATAGAGACTAAAGAGGAAAAGAAGTGCCAGATTTTTTAAGGGCTTTAAATACCTAATGTAGGATTTTATATTTTATCCTATAGGTAATAAAATGTCACCGTAGGTTTGGGTTTTTTTAATGGTTTGGTTTGTTTTTTGTTTTTTTGGGGGAGTAGGGTTTAACATAATCAGATCTATGATTCGGGAAAATTACTTTGATAGCTGAGTGGAGAATTATTAGAGTCAGGAAGAGTTGAGGCAGGGAAATGAATTTGAAGGTTATTGCAGTAGTCTAGGTAAAATGTGATGAGGAATACTACCAGTCTTTTCTAGTCACTAAAGTGGCACTAGCTATTTGTGCATATATGTGCATATATGTGTGTATATGTATATATGCATATATATGTGTTTGTATATGTATATGTATTTCTGTATAAATATGTATCTATATATGTGTAGGTATGTGTATATGTATTCATATATGGTGTACACATATGTCTATGTGCTGTACATGTACATACATGTCTATGTATCTATGAGTGTTTGTATATAAGTATGTGTATATGTATATGTGTTCATGCCTGTATATGTGTATATATGTATTGTGTATGTGTTTTTGTGTATATATGTAGGTGTGTCAGTACACACAGGTGTTTGTGTGCATGTATGTCTATACATGTACATGTGTGTCAATGTATTGTGTGCATGTGTGCACTGCATTTATGTACATTGTATACATGTGTCTATGCATGTGTGTGCATTATCATGTGTCCATACATGTATTGAATGCATGCATTGTCTTGTATTGTACACATGTCCCTATATATTGTATATGCATGCAGATGCATATGTCTGTGTATGTATGTGTCTTTGTGTATGTGTGCCAATACATATATCTGTATATATTTATTGTATCTGTATATACACGTATGACTCTGTGTATACTATATTGTGTGTATATGTGTGTCTATATCCATGTACATTATATATGCACATGTCTCTGTGTATATTGCATATATGCATTTGTATATGCAAACATGTGTTTGTGTTGTTTGTGTATGTATCTGCATATGTGTCCATATTCGTATGTGTGCAAATGTGTATTCTGCATGTGTGCTGTCAATATGTGGATGCATTTATGTACATGGCCATATGCACTCATATATTTTGTGTATGAAATGTGTATTTCATACATATATGCATGTGTATTGAGTGTGTATCTATGTGTGTATATATATACGCATATATATTTGTGTCTATATATGTATGTGTATATGTGTATGTGTATATGTGTATGTATATGTATATATAGGTCCTCACTTCATCAACTGACTACTAAACTTGCCTATCATGAGGCTCAAAGATTTAAAGTTGGAAGAACATGTAGTCCAAAATTTATATTTTAAATATGAGGAAAATTAGGGGCATAGAATTTAAATAATTTGCCCAGAGGTAAGGAACAGAACTAAGAGATGAGCAGAGATCCTCTGACTTCAGTTCCATTATTCTCCCCTGAACAGTTCTGGAGGAAGATTGGTCAGATATATTCCCACTAGACCTTTCTAGATTATTTGCATCCCTGAGGAATTGGGTGACTCAAAGAGAAGTCTGTGTTTCTGGGTCACCTTTAGTTTGAACTGCAACCCTAGCTCTAGGGGGCCTAGGCTGAGATTATCTTGGTGATACTCCACTGAGATTTGTTATTCTAAGATGTGACACCACCTGGGAGTGGCCAGAGACCTTAATTTGTGCTGAATTAGAACTGAACTGTTCAATCTTAGAAATTGCTTGAGAAAGATGTAGAGGGAAAATAGAGCAATTATTCTGTCTCAGTCACTGCTCTCTGCCAGAAGCTGGGCAACATGGTCCTCTGGAATCCCAGTTGGTCATTTTGTATAATTTAAGATCATACAGACTTTTTTGGACACTGATAAATTCAATGATTTGCCTTGGATCATATACAGGCATTAAGTTAAAAGTAGAACTTGAAGCTAGATTTTCCATACTCTTAAATTTTTTTTAATTCTTAATTTTTTAGTCTCAGATATTTATTAGCTGGGTGAACCTGGGCAAATCATTTAACCCTTTTTACCTCAGTTTCCTCATCTTTAAAGTGACCTGGAGAATAAAATGGCAAACCCCTCCAAGAGTCTTTGCCAAGAAAATTCCAAATGGGGTCACAAAGATTCAGGCAGGACTGAAATGACTTAATAACAACAATTAAAAAAGGCTTCATATTTTCACAACAATCCTAGGAGGTAGATAATTCAGGAGATATGATTATCGCCATTTTTAGAATGAGAAAAACCAAGGTGCAGAAATGACAGAATCAGAGTGAACATGTGAAAGCTGCAACAAAACACATTTGGACTTGATACTGGAAAACCAATTAGGACTGTTCAAAACTAAATGAGTTGCCCCTGACTAGAAATTTTCAAGCAAAAACCATTTAATGATCACTTGTGAGAAAGAATGCTATAGGGAAGAATTCATCCATGGCTACTAGTCTTTGAAATCTATCCTACTCTGATATTCTGTGATCTAAGTTAAGAGAGCAAGAGAAGAGAATAAGCACATATATGTGCCTACTATGTGTCAGCCCTAAATATTCTATGATTCTAAGATTAAGAGGGAGAGGAAAAAGAATAAGTATATGTATAGTGTCTACTATGTGCTAGGCACAATGCTAAGTGATAAACTCCCCATCTATTATGCCATGTTGACTCCTTAGCATTTTATTTAAACCTCAGCTCATTCTGGACCTTAAGTAGTATTATAGAATCCTTTCAGATCCACACTGTTCTTATATTTATCTTTGGAGATGGCTGCCCCTCTCCTTTTTTGAAGAAAGGAAAAAGCACTTATTTAATTCACATTATGTGTTAGTCACAATGCTATAAGTCCTTTATAAATAATGTCTCATTTTAGCTTCATAACCCTGGGAGATATATGTTATAATTATTTTCATTTTACATTTCCTCAACCTGAGATGGTAAGAGGGTAAGCAAGATAACAAAGTTGGGAGGAAGGATTTATTAAGCACCTACTATGTGCTAGGCTCTGAGGTAAGTGCTAAAATTATATCATTTGATCCTCCTGCCTCTAGGAAGCAGATGATCTGGAAGAGATTTTTTTTTTTTTTTTTTTTAAGGTTCATTCATGGGATATACTTTTAAAAGTACAGAGCCCTGGAATTCAGAGTATTTGCTATATATAAATATGCTTTTGGGAACTCAACTTGGTTTTTAATTAGGGTCTGTTAAGTGTTGAGGGAATGCAGAATGATAGGACTGACAGAAATTTAGAGAGTTTAATTCAGACGGTTTACTGAGGGAGGCTTTTGGAGTTTGGTTTGGTTTGGTTTTTTAGCGAGAAAGGATCATAAATTGGTAAGTTCAAAGAAAGTACAGAACTCATGGACCCATGGAAGGGTTTCCCTTTTCTGTGTTCTTATTGTTATACATTTCACAATCTTAAAAAGACCAGCCTTGGAACGAATTCTTGCTAAGTCTGGTAAAAATCCAGGAAAATAAGGCCAAGGTCAGTGACTCTCTGGATAGTAGTGGCAAGATTTTTAAGATCTTGTGCTGAGCTTCTGAACTCCAGAGTTCAGATGAAGAGGAAGGGGAGCTCCTGATTTATAGGTAGTTCTCCCCAGATAAAAGGAAACCCAGTTTCTGTTTTCTTGAAAGTGATCAAGAAGTCCTGGTGAAGTGTAGAAAAAGGAAAGTGGGCAGAAAAAATTATGACCTAGGGGTTCTGTGCACACTGGAGTGCAGAGATCATGCAGCCTGTGGTTGCCAGTATATGTAAATAGGCTCCTGTTATCAGTCTTTTTGGAATTCACCCTCCCTTGTCCCCATTACTCAGGCCTTTTCTACCCCAGAACTTTATCTCTAGCTGTCGGCTAATGTTCCAGCCAAGCTTTCTCTTTTGACAACAAAGGTGTATGTGTTGATGGGATGTGGGGTGTGGGAGGCAGGGCAAATCAGAGTTTTTTTACAGTGACTGTTTGTTTTCTGTTAAAATTGCCCCAACCTAGAATGCCTCAGGCCTTAAGAGGCCACTCTTGCCCAAAACTAGAGGGGCAGAAAGTTGAGCCTTCTACTTTCAGTAACCTATATTCCTCCTCCTTCCTCCACACATCATCCCCTTCCTTCCATTGCTTTAGGGGTTCTAAGTTGAGTCCCAATGGGACATCTCTTCTTTTGAATGGATGTTTATCCTCCCCATTGTCTCTGGTCAAGATTTGGAAAGTCCTGTTGCCATAGAAACCATTTAATTATAGAAGGTCTTTTCCTGGCCCAGGCTTCCCAGAGCTATTTTAACCACTCCCTTCCACCACTTCTATAAGATGGGGGAAAGAGAAGAGCACTCCTATCATAAGCTCCTATTTGCAATTCCTGTCTCCCATTCTTACTCATCTTCTAGTCCCCAGACCTGGCTAGAATTGTCTCCCTAGAGGAGTCAAACTTGAAGGTTTCACAGAAATACATAGTTTGGGGTATGAGGATGGCAGGCAATTATTGTGCCTTCTTTCCTATCTAGCCAAGGGAAATGTATATCCAGCATATTCAGTCATATATAGTAGAAATAGAGAGGCAGAGAATCAGATTATCTGTTCTGAGCCTATCCAGTCATTCCTTTGTGGCAAACTTGGGGGTTGGTGAAGTGGGGGAAAGGAGAAAATGGAAAGAGAAAATCAGAGATCTCAATCTTTCAGACCTCTCACTTTCTCCCTGCCCAAACCAATGTACTCAGTGACTAAACTGCCCACTCCCCTCCCTACTCAGACTTCCAAATCTTTGTTTTGGATTCTTGCCCTCTTCTTTTATTTTTTCCCTCTCTTACCATCTCCACAACCCTGCCCCAAGGCTGCTAGAAAGTGTTCTAGGTCCTTATCAGAAGCTATTACTTCCAAGGACTCATTTCCAAAGCCAGGTCACTTGAGCTATCCCAGTTTCTGAAATTCTGGTGTCATATTTCTTAGCTGTTTCCATAGCCACGTTGTCTCTTTTCTTGAGTGTGTGTTTTCCCTTTTCATAGTATTTTTAGACAAAGGAAGAAAATGCACTCAACTCAGGCATTAGGACTCTTCCCACTCTTCATTCTCTGCCGTTTTATCTTTTATCTCTCCCCAGCAACATGTTAATATTACCCATTGTGGAAAATTCCCCTCCTATTGGTTTTTCCAGAGCTAAGTTTGATATCTTCCTTCTTAATTATTATATTGAATATTGTATTAATGTTACATATTATTACTTAATTTCCCCTCAGCACTGATGTTATAGTGTTGCCTTATAATATATTAATTTACACTTTGTTTTTTCTGTTTTGCCTTATATAAGTCAAAAAGTACTTATTAAGCATTTACTAGGAATACTGTAAGCATCATGTTCAATGAATGAACAGGAAGACATTTATTAAGCTCTCTTACTAGGCAATAGACAGCTAGCTGACAGTAAATAAAGTGCTAAAGTGCTGGGACCTCAAGGAACTTTTGATCTAATGGGCAAAAAGGAAGAAATACAACACCACCACACTAAAGGCAGGCTGCAAAGGGGGAAAGGTCTGAAAGATTGAGATCTCTGATTTTCTCTTTCCATTTTCTCCTTTCCCCCACTTCACCAACTCCACAAAAGAATGACTGGATAGGCTCAGAACACATAATCTGATTCTTTGCCTCTCTATTTCTACTATACATGACTGAATATGCCAGTACCTAGGCATGACGGAAAAGTCCATGATGGCTGGCTTGCTGGCCTGGATGACATCCTTAAGTGATTGTAGCTGCTTATTGTAGCTGCTTCTGATCTTGTCCCATACTCCCCTCTCATCCCAGTGAGACAGATCTTCTCTGCCAGACTGGTAAACTGCTCTCTTGCTCTTAGATCCATTCTTAGGAAATTTTCTAATTATTTGGGAGGAAATTTGGGAGGGCTTCAGAAAGTTCCTTCTTTCCTCTATCATCTTGGCACTGAAAATCCCAGATCATCTTCAGGATGATTTCCACTTATAAAACCTCATCAGTTGCTAATGTTGAACCATCTGATGATCCTGGAAAATATCCTTTTTAACAACTTCAGTAGCTGTGACTATTATTCAAGATAAGAAATAGTCCCAATGTACTGTGCATTAGTCAGACCAAATATAATTTTGGCATTTCACATTTTAAGAGTCAGATCTTGTTCAGAAACAACCAACCAGGAAAGAGGGGAAATTCAAGGGTGAAATCAGAAGGATAAGTTGAAGCACTAAGGATTTATATAACACTTTAATGCATGCAAAACATCTTACATACACTATTTCAATCTATTTTTATAGCAAACCTTAGGTGGTATTGATGCTGTTCTAGTGGCAGTGCAGAGAATTGTGGGAATCCCCTTTTGGTCAGAGGTGCAAGTCTGATGAGGTTTATAATTGAGGAACCTAAATGAAATTAGGATTTAATTGAAGGCCTAGTGGCAGGTTCGGGGAACAGGGAGTCAAATAGAGCTCCCCTGCAACCCCCTTTGAATTCGGCACAAGGATACAGAGTTAGTGGCAGGTCTAGTAGCAGCACAAGAGTCTCCTGTAAAGGAATTTACAGACCCGAAAACCTAGATTGATAAAAGAGATTTATTATGGGGATTGGAAGTAAGGTTAAAAGGTGTTAGGTAAAGAGAGGAGGGCACCAGAACCAGGGTTCCAGTGGGCAGAAATCCTTTGACATTCCAGGCATAAGGCTGACATGTTTGGGACCTCTGCCAAGAGAAGGCTCCCTGCCAAGAGAGGGCTCCAATCTGGCTCTTTTATAATAGGGGGCTTTGGCTACAAGCTGAAGGGGGCTTGTGAGTGGAGTCCCATGTTGGCTCCTAGCTGGGTTTCAGCCAGGGTTAGAATTTGGATTGAATTCAATGGGTTTTGGGACTGAGCCAGATAACAAAGATAAAACGGTTTGTGCTTAGGGTGGAGTCCCCTCCCTGAGGCAGAGTACAAGGAGGTTTTCTCCTTTAAGGATTTTTCAGAGTTTTGGGCTTTCCTCATCATTCCCCCTTTAAGCAGCTAAAACTTAAAATTCATTTAAAGGAAAAAGACTTGGGGCAGTGTCCCTTATTGAGGCAGGGTTGAAGATTTTCTCCAAGGATCTTCAGAGTAGCAGGGTCCCCTCTTCATTGCCCCCTCAAGCAGTCACCTCCAAATGCATGTGGGAAAAGGAGCCCCTGAGGTGTTCGGACTATCCTGGGATAAAAGGAAAACAGGGCCGGACCCCAAATCCCTCTGTGGTATGGAAATGGTGAGGGAACACCATTTAATAAAAAAAGCTGGAGAGAGCTCTAGAGAAAAGCAAAGTTTATTGTACATTCTCACGAGAGGGGCGTCCCACCCTTAGAGCAGACTATCTAAGAGAGGAGGCACCTCCTGTGGGCAGGACAGCACCTTTAATACCTAACGCAAGACTCCCCCTCATCTTCATTGGCTGAGAGTCTTACATTCTAAACGCGAGATCTACCCATGAAATTGAACTTGACCAATAAGTACATAGTTGCCCATATTTGGATGAAATAGGGAGATGATATCATAGGAGGGGAAGGCAATGCCCTTTGCTCGAACTTCAGAGTCCTTCAGGCCTACTCGAACTCTGAAGTAGATGAAGCCTTACTCGATTTTCACAACTGTCTTGAAAGATCTCACCTCATCTCATTCATCCCTATTAGGGAGCAGGAAGCTGGGGGTCAGGTCAACCTCTGTGGTGTTTGTTGTGGTGGCAAGAAAGCAATTCCTCCTGCTCGAATTCAGGACAGAGCCTGGAGTCTCTTCGGACAGTTTCCTACAGGCCTAAGTGTGGGAGAGATTTGTATTAAAAGAAAAGCACATCTGCTCTGAGTGTTTCTTTCAGGAGGCAGAAGTTGCCCTGAGAAGGAGAGCTGAAAGTCTCAAGTTAGAGAGTTAAAGGGAAACCAACAGGTGTTAGTAGCAAAATGGAAGAAACATTGAGTTTTTTGCTTTTAAAGAGAAGTGTGTTGGGTGTGAGCTTATTGCCTGAGGGAAAAGGTAAAATATCAGTCCCAGGGTTAGAAAGAGAAAGAAATGCTTTTAAGAATGGACTTGCCTGAGAGTTGGTGGTGGAGAGGGATTGGAATTCAGCAAATCTATTCAGTATTCAAATTGTGAGGTGGAGGCATTTTTCAAGCCAAGGGTGTCTCTGCATTAAGAGATGGTAATAAGCCCCAAGCACCCCAATTCTATAACTTTTTGTTCTCTTTGGGCATCCCCAAGAGAGAGAGAGAGAGAGATGACAAAAACTTTAATTTTTGTCAAGTTCGCAGGAGTTTTTCAAGATAGATGTCTCTATGGGAAATATCCAGCTAAGCGTAGCAGCTTCAAACGGTGTCAACCCGTCCCGGGAAGCTGAGCTGTTTCACCCCACTATAGAAAAGGTGGGGTTTAAAAAAAAGAAAAACAAAACCTCATGAACAGTAAATCAGAAAGACTGATATAGACTGAGGCAGGAATAGAGTCAGAGTACAGGAGAGCTGGAGTGAGCCTCCGGAGAGGGAGGATATAATCAGGGGGAGACGCCCCAGACATGGGAAAGGCATCTTGATTAGATAGTATCTGACATTCTGATAGCTTGGGATGGGAGAGGCATTCTAATATTCTAAAACATAAGATTTTTTATCCTTATCAAGTATTCTGATAAAGAGGGAGGGGAGGTTTTGCTGAACTGAGAAGCAGGGAAACTGGGGCAGGACTGAGTCAGGATAATTAGGGAAACTGAGTCAGGACAAGAGGCCAAATAAACCAGACTAAAACTAGGAAAAAATGCAAGGACTTGTGGCAAGGACCAATTTCTCCCTGATAACCCCAGAATTAGTAGCATCAAACAGCATTCCTCATTTAGGGAGACACAAAGGCCTCCCTGTTCAGGTCCTCTGCATTTGGGGAGCATCTCAGCCAGAGATGGACAGTCTGAGGTCTGTAGTCATTTGTGCATTAAACTCAGCCTCTGCTGAGTAGCAGTGCTCAAGGCAGTCCTGCTGCCCTAAGAGGGGCACCCCATGTCTGTCAGGGGCTCCAAAAGAGGGAAAAAGTGGGGCCTGGATAGCTCCATCTGTACCCTCTTTCTGGAATAAGAACTGCTAGTAGGAGACAGATTTCTGAGCAAATTGTGCAGTTAGACCAAGACAGGCAACCCCAAACTATTAGAGTCCTGATATCAAAATGCTGAAATAGTAATTAAGGAACTGTGGTAACAGGAGTGGAGAAACAGATCAAAGAGACTGCTAGTCCTAGGACAAGTGTCTGATTTCTGATTGTTTCTAAAGAATAATCCCAAAAACTGAATAAGGGATTTCAAAGTTAAAACAGGGGCAGCTAGGTGGTGTAGTGGATAGAGCATCAGCCTTGAATTCAGGAGGACCTGAGTTCAAATCTGGTCTCAGATACTTAACACTTCCTAGCTGTGTGACCCTGGGCAAGTCACTTAACTCCAGCCTCAAAGAAAAAAAAAAGTTAGAACATAATCTGCAAATCATAGTCCAGTAAATTTTAAGCAAAAAGTAAATTAATTTCCAATTCAATCTGAACTAATGAAATAGGGGGCAGGGCACAAGTGCCTAAGAAAAATACATCAGTTTCCCATTTTCCTGACCAGTTTCAATCAGTTTCCTTCCTCCCTTTTTTTACAGAAAAGAAATTATCAGATTACCATTCCACATATAAATCCCAAGAGTGAATCAAAATTCATATACATAACAGATTAGTAAATTTCCTAAAATCCCTTAAACATACAGCAATAGTTAAAAGTTTCCCTCATATAGCAATAGTTAAACAGTTTTAACAAATCCCAGTTCTAACAAATCTTAAAAACATCAATTAACTTAAAGGTGAACCTATCTCTTGAAGTCTTTTGCCAAAGCCAAGCCTCTTCAGAAAGGAGGCTAGAACCCACTAGTGGGTGTGGACAAATTCCACGTGTTCCCCTTCTCCCCACTCCATTTCCCAAGGGTCAGGGGGGGGAGGGAAGGCAGCTAACCTTCACCCCAGACTAACTAGGTGCTAGCAGAGAGCAGTGGGAAAGTTGAAGATAAAGATCCTACCCCACCCAACCTTTAGTGGGTTGGGTATGGGGGCATTGAAGCTTTTAGAAAAATCAGACCCTGTAAAGGGCTGGAACGACCCTCCCCAACTATTCTGTTCTGGATCGGTGGGTGTGGACAAAGAAGGAGAAGAGAGAGATGAGAAGGTGGAGTAGGAGAGGGAGGATCATTCTTTTGGTAGTGGAGAGAGAGGAAGGAGGTGTGGAGATTGCTAGATCTAATCCCTTGATGGTGACCCCAAAAGACCAAGAATAAAGACTTTTGCTTATCCTGACTCCGGCTGATTCTAAGATATCCAGGGTCACAACAAGACCCTAATTGGAGATACGTGACCCCTTTCAAGTAAGTTAACAGAAATTCACCCCAACAAGTTCTTAAGATCTTACATTCAAAGATAACCAAATTTAGCATGCAAAGGCAATAGTAAAATTATTTAGATGCAGTGATACACTTAAAATGTTAACAATAATTCAACCACTTTCCCACTCCCAATGCCAGTCCAAAGAGCAGTAATCTTCTAAAGTGGTTAAGGAATTTTCAAACAGGTTCAGTCTTTCATTCTAACTCATTTACTGCTGCAGTCAGGAATTGAGAAGAGAAAAGAAAGAAAGAAGCTATCTTTACTCTCTTAACAATGTAATCTGTCCTAATCTGGAAATTGTATTCCTCAGCCATCATTCCAAAGGTCTTTCTTGAAGCTGCAACCTGGCCAGGGTTGGAGCTTAGAAAAGAAATCTTTAATTGTTGGCAAGGGCATAGAATGACAATCCAGAAAAATAGAGAATATCCTAAGAGCAAAAGGTCTTGGGACTGAGAAAATTAGGAGTGAAAAAGTTCCCACCTGTAAGGCTAGGTAGAAAAGTGAGAAGGAGAGACAGGTTTCAGGAGATAGTGAGGCTTTTTATCTCTTCATGAGCAGTTAAGAAAAGGTTTAAGTGCCCTGAGGCCAGGAAAAAAACCCAAGCAGTTTGAAATTCCCTGTCTTCATAGGCAGCCCTGTGAGCTTGCAAATGTGTGATTTTGAGGCTGTACAGTTAGAAGGCTGTGATGGGAGGCACTGCTCTAATGCAGGATGACCAAATCAGGAAAACTGAGTCCCGTTTTAAAATGTATGGGACAAGCATGCTTTCTGAGAGGGCTGGAAGTTGCAGCTCGTTTAAGAGCCAGGCAAAAGGTCTGGGAGGGACATGGCCCGCTTGTCCAGATTGCCAGCAAAGTTGTTTTAAAAGTTAATGAAAACTTTTCCGGAGATTTGAGAAGATTAAGATTGAGTCCCCACTGTACAGTATCCCAAGAAGGGGACAGGATGGGAGCACTTAAATGGCAGGTTGCCAAGCCATAGGGGAGAGGTCTGAAAAAGGCCTTGAGTTCTGTGATCCCCACTCCATGGGGGAGGAGGAGGAAAGGCAGGAAAAAGGATGGGGGAGAAAGAGATATTATCTTAATGCCCCAAATGGTGAATAATGAGGGAAAGGAAAGGGGGAACCCCATTTCTCAGTGCATAGATAATCCCATGAGGCACAGTGTCCCCTGTAAAATGAATTTACAGGCCTGAAAACCTAGATTGATAAATAAAAGGTTTATTGTAGAAATTTGGAAGTAAAGTTCAGTTAGAAAGACACCAGGGCCAGAGGTGGCCTCTGGGCGGGCAGGAACCCTTACATGCCTGGAAAGATACCATGTGTTGGCTGGGAGGGCTCCTGCAAAGAGGGCATTCTGGCTTGTTTCTTTTAAACTTAGAAGATGATAGGCGGTACCTCCCAAGTTCTTGGGGGGTAGGGCTTTTCAGTTAGCTCAGATCAGGTGAGGGTTGGGGGAAGCTGAGCTGATGGTGGAGCTGGGTCCAGATATTCAAAGAGTGCCTTTGACCAGGATTTGTGAATTAAGGTCAGCCATGGGTTGGGCAATTAGAAAGGAATCTTAAAGGGACCTCAGCCCCCATCAGTGAGGGCTCACGCAGGAACTTGAGGGTGGGGTAGCTCATCCAAGCCCCCCAAATCTTGCTGGGAGAGCAAGACCTGAAGGAGAGATCGCTTACCCCTGTCCAGGGAGTAACAGCCGGGTAGAGACATATCTCCAAGCCCACCCCAATTGAGTGACCTTTCTCCTCCTGGCTATAGCCTGACCATTCCGGACTCTGTTGTATTTAACAGTGGAATGGGAAAAGGGCTCAAACCTGGCTCCTCTTAAGTTTCTCTGGTTATCTCCCCAGAACAGAGAGTGTTGGCCTGGGACCCCCGAGAGGAGTGGGGTCCCCAAAACGTCCATATGTCTCCTTGGTCTGTGGGGCAGTGTTAGAGACACTTCCTTATATCTGGGAGTTCCTGCAGGAGAGCAGTTTTCTGGTGAGAGAAAAAAGGATTAGAAATGCCTTGAGATGCAAAAGAAAGTCCTTTGTCTCTGGAGGGAGTTCCTCAAGCCAAGCATCTGCTAAGGAAGGATTTTAGAGGCAGAGGTGTGGCTAGATCTTGGACATATAAAAGCTTTTAATTTTTCCAAATTATTACAGCTTCTCTCTTATCTCTAGAGAGTGAGAGTGAGACAAAAGGAGGCCTTTTTTTTTGTCAATCCGCAGCAATTCGTAAAGAATAGTAGGCTCAGAGACAGGAAGACCTTATTTCAAATGTGGCCTCAATGAGATAAATCATTTAACTGTCTTTCCCAGTTTCTTTATTTGTAAAACAGATATAATAATAGCAACTTTTCAGGAATGTTATGAGAAATCAATGAGATAATATTTGTAAATTAAGCCTTCTTTCAAATAGGTTGTCAAAAAAGGAATCTACTGATCCTTCCATTTCCTGTTTGGGTAACTAATTTGGTCTCATTTAGTTTTGCTTTTTTAATTCAGTCACCAGGTTTTCAATAGTAATTGGCCAAGAAGCAGTGAATCCTAGATAATTTTTGCACCCTCTTCCTTTCCAGACCAGAACCCAGCCCAAACTCATTCCATGTAGCCATAATTCTTTTTCAAAACTGTGTTTGGCTAGGAGAAAATTGGGGGAAGAAGAAGAAAAATTATTTTGTAAAGATTCTTATAATAAGAATGTTTTTATCTTTCTTTCCTTCCTTCTTTCATTACCACCCTTTTTCCTAGCAAGCCCATCTTCATTCTCACTAGGTCCTGATCCCCAAGACAGGCAGAAGGGCCCAAAAAGGCAGGTTCCAGATCTTGAGTAATTGAATCAATGAGACAAATAATAACAATAATAAACATTCCTTTTGCTAAATGCAAATGTAACAAGGGAATACCCTGGCCTCCCCAGCTTGAAGCTCAAATACTATTTCTTCCCCTAGGATTTTTTAGCATAGCAGAATTGGGATATACTTCTAAGTTCTTTTCTTATGGTTCTAATCTGCCCTATGGTATTTTCCTCAAGCATAGTAGAGGCTCCATGTACCTAGTCACCCTCAATAGTCAGATTGTTTTTTTACTAAAGAATATTACTTTAATATTCTTGAAGAATTACTTCAAAAGGTATAATTATCACAAAATTTGCTTTCTCAATGTGTGGGGCTTAATTCCACATGGAGAATTTATTTCTTCATTGTCTGAGTAGAATAAATATTAATGCCCAACATTTTTAAATTTTTAATTTTATTTATTTACTGAGGCAATTGGAGGTAAGTGACTTGCCCAGGGTCACACAGCTAGGAAATGTTAAGTGTCTGAGACAGATTTGAACTCAGTTTCTCCTTACTTCAGGGCTGGTGCTCTATCTACTGCGCCACCTAGCTGCCCCAAAGTATTTTTTTTTTTTTTTTTTTTTTTAATCTTAAAAGCCTTTATTATACCTACTCACATAATGCCCTGACTGATGCCCTGACTTGTTGGTTCCCTGGTGAGCACCTGGTCAGAAGACCCATGTGTTCACTACCAAAACCCTTACCTCTTTTGGCTACCCATCTTGGCTTGGCCACCCAGGCTAGGGAGCCAGGGTGAAGAACGCCAGATTAAAGAGGGCGGTTGCTGCCTGCAGTGGGCTTACATAGGGCCTGTGAGGTCACACACACAGCCAATCAGCGAGAGAGTCACCCATTACGAAGCTATCTCAATATGGCCAGGATCCCGCCCAAGGGCAGTCCTAATATCCACAGAAATTACTTCTGGGCCTCAATCTCCCAATGCACTGTGTCCGCCCATTTAAAGGGCCCTTACAATTCCCTTTCTCTTGTTTTGCGGGAACCGCACATCTCACCAAGCTAAACTTTTAGCACCAGCTCTAGTTCACTTGATCCATGAGATGACAGAGTGTTATGCCCAAGGAAGTACAAAGCAGCAGATCAGTAAACAGAAGTATGACAATGAGAACCAGGCTCAACAGTGGCCCAAGTGTTCAGCCCATTCATCAAAGTCATACTCGAGATAAGCCAAAGAGGTTGGATGCCAATGAGGTAGGATGTCAACACTGAGGTGGGAAGTCAACAAGGTAAAACATCACAATTCTAGTTAACAAATATCAGTAGGTAGGTTGTCACAATTCTAGTTACATTTATCACAGTTCTAGACCAATTCTAGTTTCTTACAATTTTCTGTTGCACTTTTCACACTCCTAGAACAATTCTAGCTTATCACAATTCTCAATTGCACTTGTCACAATCCTAGAACAATTCTAACTTATCACAATTCTCTATTGCACTTTTCACAATCCTAGAGCAATTCTAGTTTCACAGGTGCACATAAGCAAAGTCATGTCCAGTAACATTGTCTCAATAACAAGGGCAGGTGGGTGTGTTGGTTTTTCACCCACTAATTTAAAAGCATAGTCCTTCAATAGAAAGCATAGGGCAAAGCCTCTTCCCAGGCCACCATATGGCAAGTGGCCACATGCCCCGAAGTATTTTTAAAAAAACATATATTGGCTCATTTTGATGAAATGAATGAATGAGTACGATTCCTTCTG
This sequence comes from Sminthopsis crassicaudata, assembly GCF_048593235.1. Classification (NCBI taxonomy): domain Eukaryota; kingdom Metazoa; phylum Chordata; class Mammalia; order Dasyuromorphia; family Dasyuridae; genus Sminthopsis; species Sminthopsis crassicaudata. Next base: position 233,085,552 of record NC_133621.1, read on the forward strand.
CTCAGGGATGCAGGTTCAGCTAACCCCAGAGGTAGTGACAAAAATAGGAGGTTTTATTATTAAACACCAAGAGACATTCTCTTAGCGGACCTATTTCTCTCAATGGACAAAAATCTGCAAAAAATAGTTTTATGAGTAAGTCTGATAATTCTCAATTGAATGTGAAGTCTTTCCTGAGACTGTGACTTCTGGAAAGATCAATAGGAATATGATTTGCCCTTGAATGCCTTTCCTTATCTCGCTCTGAAAGGGTGTGAAAGCATTTGGAGTCTGGTTTTTTTTGAAGATTAAAGGGGGACATGGTTTTTGTGACTTTACATAATTTTATAGAGTTCACTCAGGTCAGTCATACAGAGTTCACGGGCATTAATTTCATCCTCAATAATAATCCCTCATATAGATGCTGTAATTATTCCCATTTTATAGCTCAGAAACTGAGGCAGAAATTAAATGATTTGTCCAGAGTCACACAAATGCACTCCAAGCTCTATTCACAATGCCATTAAATAGCTGCTTTGGGTAGAGAAGGGTTTATAATTCCTATAGGGCTCAGGCCTAAATCCAAAACCCATAAAGATCCAAGTTCCAGTGATTCCCAGGCCCTTTGGATTCTCTCTTGGCTCTTTTGCCAGGCTGATGGGCTCTGCAATCCTGGCTTTAAGGTCAGCGTCCTTAAAATTCTGGGCGTGGTAGGGATCACCTTAACCCTTGAAACTGGGAAGGACAAATGAAATAGAACAAGACAATGACCATTGGCATAGGGTCTAAATAGAGGGAAAGAGGGTTCAATTCATGATACTTGTGCTGTGGGTCTCTGACAAGAGAGAGATTATTTCAGTCTCTATCTCAGTTTTAAAGATGCAACCTGTTCTGGCTAAACAGCCAAGCAAAGGAGGTTTCCTCCACTAACGTGATAGGAAAACAAAAGATGCAGGGCCCCCTGTGTTAGGCAATCTAGGCATGCCCATGGAAAGCGCCTCACAAATACCAAGCAAATATATGTTTGTTTTGGTTATTTTCTAGGCAATTGGAGTTAAATGACTTGTTCAAGATTTCACAACTAGGAAGTGTTAAGTATCTGAGGCCAGGTTTGAATTTAGGTCTTCCTGACTCATGGGCCAGTGCCTACTATCCACTTCACCATATAGATGCCCCCAAAGATATGTTTTTTAAAATTTAGCAAGGGTGCACAGGTAGAGCTGCCTAGGTTCCCACTTATGAAGACAGACATACCCAGATCAAGAATAATACTACATAGAGGAATAAATAAAATCCAAAGAACTATTCTTCCATCCAACTTAAAATTAAGTTCCTTCCAAAGCAGACCTTAATGCTTTTATGGGGGCATAGTGCTTATATTCACCTCTCCCCATGACTTAAAGACAAATAATTATTCTTTAAATCATTAAATCTAGTAGGCTAGAACAAATAAAACCTAAAATAACGTAATCCTGGAGGACAAAAAAAGGGGGGGGGGCAGGGCAGCTAATTGGTGCAGTGGATAGAGCACCAGCCCTGAAGTCAGGAAGTCAAATGTGACCTCAGACACTTAATATTTGACCCTGGATAAATCACTTAATCCCAATTGCCTCAGCCAAAAAAAAAAAAAAAAAAAAAAAAAAAAAAGCTAAATCCTTGTCTCCTTGTTTGCTCCTAGAATGAATAAAAGTAAGTGGGAAACACAAAGGATCTTGGGAACTTCTAAGTAAAGTTGTCAATGGAAGAGAAATTTGACTAAGGATAATGGTTCATCTTAGCTATTGTCCTCACTTCACCCTCCATCCTCCAGCATCTTTTGAATAGAGAAAGAAGAGCAAGAGATTATACAGTGATAAAATATAAGGTGAATGTTATATTCTTCTTTATAGCATCTTTACAAAATAATTTTTCTTCTTCTTCCCCCAATTTTCTCCTAGCCAAACATAGTTTGAAAAAGAATTAAAGTAAATAGACAAATGATCAGAAGAATTCCTACATTAATAAAGTGTGACAAATACAGATAGAAGAGACCTGAAAAACTCCAAAACAAGTATGTGTATTTACATATTCAGACAATTCACTTTATACATGAGTACAACCCCCCTCCCATTTATATATACCCAAAGGTCCAATCCCATATTCAGAGGTCCAGATAAACTAAAATGAAATAATCATCTTGAAATATATTTTTATATAGACATATATCTATATATTTAAATTATCACATGTATTTTAATATTTGAAAAGAACTTTATATACAATCATTTAATTCTTATAGCATCTCTGAGAAGTAGATGCTATTATTATCTCCACAGGAAAATGAGGCTTAGAAAAGTCAATAATTTGTTCATATAACCAATAATTAACTGAAGTAAGATTTGGACTCAGATTTCCCTTACTCCAACGCCAGCATTCTATCTACTACACTACCTAGCACACACATAAATATGTAGTGCCCTATCTGGGATATTTCCTCCAACTGGAGCTCAAAAGTTAGGTCCCCAGGGAGGTGACTAACACAAATTCAAAGTACTTTGTGGGTCCAAGTCCTTAAAATAATACTGGGACAAAGTAAAGGCATTTAGAGATGATACAACAATAGTAACAAAGCATTTCTTCCCAGAAACCTGAATACAAATACACATAGTGCCAGGTAACTGTTTAAAGTTTAACAACTGATTAAGTGGGGGAAAAAATAAAATTATATATATATATATGAAACATACTTTTAACTTCAAGTTGCATTATTAACATTTTCTTCACCACTTTCTTAAATCTTAATATATAAAAAATCAGCCCCTGATTTGTAATGTTTGCTTTATTTTCAAGGCATAAATGCTCACACTTTAAAAACTGGCTTTGCTCTGGTACACCCATAGTGGAAAGGGTAGGAATACATTATATATGTGAAGAGACACGCACCAGAAGTTCATGTGGCCTATAGAAGTCACTCACCAATGTCCTGCTTTTCAGAGTTGTTTCCTGATTCATCTCAAATGAATGAATGAGTGAGTGAATAAATACATGATTAAACTGATTAACTGCTTACTTAGTGAACAGCACTATGCTGATGTTTAAGATGAGAGAACTAAGGGACTCAGTAGATAGACTACTGGGCCTGAAATCTGGAAGACCTGAATGTCAATCTGATCTTAGATACTCAGGTGTGTGATCCTTGGCAAGCCACTTATCCTTAATTTGCCTTAACCCACTGGGGAAGGAAATAGCAAATGACTCCAGTATCCTTGGCAAGAGTTTGACATGACTGAACAACAACATGAAAGAGTAGATGGTTCTCTATATTTATAACATTATCATTTCTTACAGCACAGTAAATATTCCATTATTTTAATGTACTACAATGTGTTTAGTCATTCCTCAATTGATGGTTATCTACTTTGTTTCCAATTGTTTGTTATCACACACACAAAAAAAATGCTATTATAAATATTTTGGAGTGGTAAGATTTTAGGAGACATCTCATTTTCCAAAGCTAAGGTCCAGCAAATAGACTGTGCATTGAGCTTGACAATAATCCTTTGAGCTCACCCTCTGTAGGATCTCACCCTCTGGCAAATGCTGCCATGAAATTTATGGTTTTCATATTAATAATATAATATATGTAATGAGTATAGTAACTATTTAGATTTGTGGAAATTTCTCTGTTTCCCAGATGATCCTGGCCTAAGAACTGGGTCTTCACTGACATGCTGCTGGAGAAAGTGATCAATCTCCTGATATTCTAAAAATCCCTGTACTTGTAACTGCTAAGTGAACTGAATCAGGTGCTACATTCCTATTTCCACCTTGCTAATTCTGGTTCTATCCCCTGCTAAATGATCACAAGGCTCAACAAATGACTCAAATGACTTGAGACAATTACAAGGCTCAAAAATTCTAATAACTTATAGACCATTCACATAGGACACAAGAATATCTATAGTGTGCTCCAAAAATGTCAACTGTGGAAAGTTTATTCAAGACCTAAGAATGACAGTGTTGTAGTCTCACCTTTTATGGTTTTCATGCTTAAAAACCCTTCCTCTTCCATAAGCTCTTAAACTTCCTTTTCAGAACTTTGCTCACAAACCTGTTTTCCTCACTTTGAAATTAAACTACTATTTGACTCCTGACTCATCCTACCTCTAGCCACGCACAGGTTAGAGACTGTCCAGTCTGGACTAAATTTAAAATTCTTCCGTCAGGAGTATGTCAACTCTTATTATTGACTTCCTTGGAATATAAGCCCAATAATGAAGTCTCTGGTTTAAAGTATATAGCATATATACTTTATATATATATATATATATGAAGTATGAAGTATATAGAATAGTTTGCATAATTCCAAATTGCTTTGCATCGTTTTGCAGCTCCACCAACAAAGTATGAGGGGTTGTAATTATTTTTTACATATGATTTGGCATTAAGCTCACAAAATTCTGAAATATATCTTTTAGTTTTTCCATCATGAAATCAAATATCACAATGGCTATTTTAGCATACCTTTGATAAGCAGGCCATTTCCCTAATCCTAGCCTTTGTTATATTGCATAGTGTTGTTGTTTTTAATGGGACTTAAATCAAGTGATTTCCCAAGCTACGGAAGCATATTTTTATCTTTATCTCTTGGATAAAATTCTCAACCTTTCCTGACAGGTGGCATTGTACAAAGTTTAATTGCAGTATTCCATCTCTACTGGGAGATGAAATTTCCATAATTCTGGAAGAATTTTGCTTCTCACTGAATCAATATATAAGATTTCTTCATTCCTTCAATGAGGATAACAATTATAAGTCTATGGGAAATAAACCCTCCTCACAAAGAATGTTTAGGGTAGATGTCTCATAAGAATTGAAGATGCCTAGAATTTAGAGACTCACTTGAACTTCCCCTGACAATAATTTTATCTGAATAATTCAATGAAAAAGTGAACTTCAAGAGGAAAATTTTCCTTTTTCCAATCAAGACTCTTGTCTCAGATATTGTATTATGCACAAGCATTTTTCTTCCTCGCAATGATTAGTAGTAAAAACAAAAACAAAAAACACAAAGCCTTATCATCTCAATGTTCTTCCAGTTTTAAGAAAACCACATGGAAGTGTCAGATGCTTCTAAAGACCTTTGCTTGTTTTCTAAAAACTTATTAAGCTGTTTTAAAGCAGTAGTTTGTTGTTGACATTTTCATTTTCAACAGCACTTTCCTTTGAGCTTTGGTGTAACTAATTTGTATTCATTATGGCCTAAAATCACTCTTGAAATAGTTGATATATTCATACCAAATCTACTGCAATATCTTTATACAATTTTTACAAAATTGTAAAATAGTTATAGTTATCTTGAATGACTCCAAAACCATTATAAAATGCACTGCATGTTTTGTGTATTTCTTAGAAATAATAGCTAGTTTTAAAAACCACAGAATTAAAAGCAATAAAAGATCAGTGAAATATGTATCTGTTATGAAATACAGTGTTTAGCTGACTGAGAACTAACAAAATGTGAGGAAATCAGTTCATTCCAGTTTTATCTATTCAAGGTGAAATATTAAGTCATCCTAGAATGAGTAAAAGTACACATGCATTGCCATTGTTGAATCCCAAAAGAAATAATGTCAGAATTATTGCTTGCTGAGCAGCTAGTATGTGTAGAGCTCAGTGCCTGGAGTCAGGAAAATCTTAGTTCAAAGATAGTCTCAGACACTTAGTAGCTGTATGTCCCTGAGCAAGTCACTTAACCTTTATTTACCTCAGCTTCCTCAGCAGTAAAATGGGATAAGAATAGTACCTATCTCAAAGGATTGCTGTGAGTATTAAATGAGGAAATATTCACAACAAAGCACTTAGTAGAGCACATAGCAAATGTTACATATTTCCTTTTCCCCAATTAATATATAGACAATTGTGTAATATATCTACTTACACATAAATATGCATATGCACATATATGTTCTAATAGTCACTCCCACAGAGATTATAGTTACCAATTACTCCATCTTTAAGAGAAAATCTTAGGAGAGAAACAATTATATTTTCATTTTAGAGAAACTGTTAACTGTCATGGCTAGAAAGGAACTGTTTGAGGTCAGAGAGAAAGAGCTGAAAAAACTTCTTTCTTGAGAAACTGAGATTAAAGCTAATCTTGTGGAAAAGAATTCTTGACTGACATTCCAATAGAGCTGAATAATAGAACTCTATTTCCAGAGAAAAAAATGTTAGGAGTTACAGTTGATAGAACTGACTGATCCTTCTTACTCAATAATACCTTATTGAAGTATTTAAATGTGACTTTATATTGTTTGTTATACATTCTTAATGTACATTTCTTAATACATTGTAAAGCCAGTAATATTGATATATAGTTAAGTTTATGTAACAGGATAGGGGAAGGTATATAGTAAGAGGTAAGTAAACATTGGGATAAAAAAGTTTCTTCAATTTATTCAATAAATTAATGTAAGTGGCTAGAGTGAGTTTTGGCTAGATCTTCCTTTGACCCTTCTCCTTTCCAAGTTATGGTTGTTTAAGAGAATCAGGGTAAGGAAGTACACTTAGGGTGGCAGAATAATGGAAAATTTACTGTGCAAAACAAAATTGTGAAATAGTTATAGTTATCTTGAGTGACTCCAAAACTGTCATGAAATGAAGCATTTGGGGAAAGAGGAAGTCATTGTTTTTATGATCTGGCAAGACCTTCACCATTCATGTGAGCTGCATCTATCAGGACCTAAGATAAACTCTTTGAGAGACTTAAAGGCAGAGAAAGCCAACAAAAATTGAATCCATCTTTTCATCCTATATCTAAAGTCTACATTTCCATGTATTCTTTGATGATTTTAATAAAAGTTATTATCTCTCTTGGAATCTGAATGTGGATTCTTTGCTAAATCTTGACTTGAGGTCCTTTGGGGAAAATTCAGAGGCTCAGAGCCAATTGTTTAATTAATAACAGACACTATACTTTTCTATTACTTTATGTAGAGATAATTGGAACATACTCTTTGAATGCCCTAAAACCCCAAATTAGAATTAGAAAATCAAGTACTGAACTAACAAGTTGGGATTTACTGTGGGTGTTATTGACTAGTGTGCTTTATAATACAAACTACCTGACCTCATGATAGGTTATAAAATATGTATGTGTAGATGAAAGCCTATGTGTAAGAATGTAAGAATGTTTTTATTTGACTAGACCTATAATTTCATTGTTGTAAAGGACTTCTAGTGAGGAACTTCTTCTATCAATGATCCATATCCTTTAGCTGTGATCTCTCCTCCCTTTGTTACTATTTACATAAAGTGCTTTCACTTCCTTTCTTCTCATTCACCTCTAAACCCTCTACAATCTTGTTTCATCACTCAACTGAAAAAACTCTTTCCAAAGTATCATTGAGAGGAAAATTCTAGGAAGGTGGTGGAATGGTAAATTTCAAGCTCTCCAGATTTCCCTCACAAACAGAACAATTTTATACCTTAGGACAAATATAGACTAGTGAAAAATAAAGAAGACTTCAGGTAGAAGAAGGGTCCTTTAGGTACTACCCAAGAAGATCTGGAAAAAGGCCAGGGGCCAGGCATTGATCTGTGTGAAGTGCAACTCCACAGAAACTTCAAGTGGGGAGCCTGCAAGCATCAGCAGGAACCACAGGAACCCCACCGCAGCAACTTACTATGGGAACAGGGAAGATGGATTCATCTTCAGAGGAGGATACTGAAGTAATAAAAGCTTCTACCCAAAGAATAATGTGAAATCACTCTCTGTCCAGAGAGAATCTATAGAAGAACTCAAAAAAAAAAAACAAAACATTTAGAAATCAAAAGAGAGACACTGAAGAAAAACTAAAAATAAAACCAAACCAAACCATCTGAGGAAAACAAGAAGATTATGAAAAAAAGTTAACCAACTAGAAAAGGAGATATAGAATGTCAAAGTCAAAAATAATTCTTTGAAAATTAGAATTGAGCAAGGGGAAGCCAGTAAAAAATATCAAAATATATTCTAAAGAATAAAAAAAAATAGAACAGAATGTGAAACATATGAAAAATTACATCTGGAGAATAGATCAAGAAGAGAAAATACAAGAATAATTGGGCTATCTGGAAGTTGTGACCAAAAAAAAGAATCTTGACACAATAATGCAAGACATACTCTTAAGAATTGTCCTGAAGTGATAGAACATGAGGGGCAAGTAGAAATAGAAAAGAATCCATCAATCACCACATCAATGAGATCCTTTGTGGAACACACATAGTTGCATTATTGCCAAATTTCAAAACCCACATATAAAAGAGAAAATTTTACAAAAAAAACAAGAAAAAAAATTCAAATATGCTGGAGCTACAATTAGAATTATATAGGCTTTATCAACAGCCATAGTAAAAGACTAGGTCCTGGAATCAAATCTACTGACAATCAAAAGAACTGGGCCTGTGATCAAAAATATCATATCCAGAAAATGTATCTATAATATTGAATGAGAAAAAAATGGACATTCAATGAAATTTTTTTCAGGTTTTTCAGGACTTTCTATCAGCCATTTAATAGAAAATCAAATATATAAGCATCAATATCAAAGATAAATTTCAAGGAGCTCAACATGGACAAATTGTTTGGGTTTGTTTTATTTTTGTCTTGTTTGTTTTGTTTACATAAGAAATGTATACCACATATTTAAGAATAATATCAACAATAGGGTAGCTCAAAAGAGATTGGGACAGAGTTAAGGTAAAAATAGTAATTTTATTATATAAATGAGGTACAGAGGAAGAATAGACACATAAGCATTAGAAGGGGGAGGAGGGCTCATATTTCTGAAAACCTACGTACCATTGTGAATGGGTTAAATTAGCAACTCTACATATCTACTTCAAAATCTATAAAGAAATAATGGGAGAGGGATGGGTAGATGGGGAAGCAAAGGGTGAGAGAAGACAAGGGAAGGATCCTTGGGTGGGAGGAGGTTAAGTAATACCAAGGCAAATTAAGGAGTAAAATTTAATCAAAGAGTCAGCAGGGATAGGAAAGATATGTGAGTATGTATGTGGAGAAGAAGGAGTGTGTGTGTGTGTGTGTGTGTGTGTGTGTGTGTGTGTGTGTGTGTGCATATATCTACATAAATATATCTTTAACAATACCATGGTTGGGGATGGGAAGGGATGAAAAGAGGAAAAATAATAAAGCTTAAAAGGTGCATATCAGAGAACAAAAGAATAACTTGCAAGGAAATAAAGAAAACATGGTCATTCATGAATATATTTTCTTCTACAAGTACATATATATACTTTCTTGAACTGATCATTTATTATTATATATTTTGAAACCTCCCTGATGTTCTGCTGGGCACATGACAGTGTTCTGTTTTGTTTTGCTTTGTTTTGTTTATTACAACCAAAAGATTTATAATAGGTCACATCCATTTGCCAAATTTCATTGGGTCTCAAATCACAAGAATTCTTCCCTTCATAGGAATGTGGAAAGGAAGTCAAGTTGTACAAGCTTTTACTATGCTCCTAGCTTCCTCCTTTATTATCCCAAATTGCAAATGTAAAGCTCGCGCAGCCTGATGGTATTTAGAATGAGATTCTTGGGCCACCTAAAATAAAGGAGTATTGGCTAACAAGGTTAGAAGGCTATCTGCCTTTGAATTTCCATAAAAAATTAGGACCTGGAAGTCCACTATGAGAGTGGACTGCAAGATATAAATCTTGCCTGGATGCTTTCTCACTTGCTCTTGAAGTTCCTTAAAGAACTGATATATATTAGAAGCTACAAATTTTATTTGGGCTGAGGCAATTCTTTGTACCATACCTATTGAATAAGTTGAATCAGATATTATAATTACATCTCCTGGATAATAAGTAAGAGCTAGCAAAATTGCATACAATTTATTCTGCTGAGTGGATTGAAAGGGAGTTCTGACTACTCTTTTTATAGTTAAGTCATGAGAGTATACAGCACAAATGTTATGTTTGGATGCATCTGTAAAGAAGAATCTTAGAAACCTTTTCTTCTTCAAAGATACATTGCCAATTATGTAATAGCCAGATTATCTTTAATGGAGACTCATGTGTAAAATTTGGAGCCATGGCCAATAAAATTTGCCACTCTGGGATGTTTTCACAGCATACATTAATTTGTGCATTGGTATAAAAGGTATATATCTTGTCAGGTCTTATCGCAAATAATTGTGATGCTTGCTTAATGCCTTTAATAAAATTCTAGCCACAAGCACTGGGTAAGGAGTAAGGCTTTGTTCTGGTTGTGCTGGGAGGTTCACCCACTCTATCACACTGTCTCCTTGATGAAGGACTGCTGTGGGTGCCTCTTTTGTAGCAAAACTTGATATTTCCCAGGGTTTTTGAGTAACTCTTTCAACCACATTGGATAAAGCCAGTTCAACTTCTCTCAAAGCCTCTTGAGCTTCTTTTGTAAGCTGGCATGGTGAGTTTAAAGCATTGTCTCCCCTTAAAATGTCACATAATGGTTGTAATTGATAGGTAGTTGGATGCATCCATTGGATAGCTCCTATCATTTTGAAAGTCATTTAAGGTGTTCAACTTCTCTGTTCTTAAAGAAAGCTTTTATACTATAAGCACCTTAGTCTATACTTCATACCTTAAACATTGTAAAAGAACATGCCTTTGAATTTTTTCTGGAGCTATATGCAATTTGTAGTCCCTTAGTGTTTCTATGGTCTTTAATAGACAGGCTTGTAACATTTGCTCCTCAGGTATCACCATCAGGTATCACCCCAAGATATCATCCATGTAATGTAACAACATGACTTTTGGAAATGCTTTACTTACTAAAGTAAGAGCAGCAGCAACATACATTTGATACATAGTAGGGCTATTTTTCATTCCCTGTGGCAAAACTGTCCATTTGTATCTTTTATAAGGCTCAGTTAAATTAACACTGGGCACTGAAAAGGCATATCCTCCTTATCCAGAGGAATAGAACAGATACAATGCTTAATGTCTATAACCCAAAAAGGCCATTTTCTAGGCAATTGAGTAGGAGATGAAAGTCCAGGCTGAAGAGTTGCCATAGTTTCCATCTGTTCATTTATTTTTTTAATTCAGTCAACATACTCCATTTTCCAGATTTCTTTTTTTTTAAAACTACTTTTTTTTTTATTATGGCTTTTTATTTACAAAACATATGCATGGGTGATTTTTCAGAATTGACCTTTGCAAAACCTGTTCCAACTTTTTCCCTCCTTCCTCCCACCCCCTCACCTAGATGGCCAATACATGTTAAATCTGTTAAAGTATATGTTAAATACGACATATGTATACATATTTATACAGTTATCTTGCTTCACAAGAAAAACCAGATTTAGAAAGAAGGCAAAAATAATCTGAGAAGGAAAACAAGAATGTAAGCAGACAATAACAGAAAGAGTGAAAATGCTATATTGTGGTCCATTTCCCATAGTTCTTTCACTGTGTGTAGCTAGTTCTCTTTATTACTGAACAAGTGTAACTGATTTGGATCATCTCATTGTTGAAGAGAGTCATGTGCATCAGAATTGAATGATCTCCTGGTTCTGCTCATTTCACTTACCATCGGTTCATGTAAGTCTCTCTAGTCCTCTCTGAAATCATCCTGCTGGTCATTTCTTACAGAACAATAATATTCTATAACATTCATATACCACAATTTATTCAGCCATTCTCAAACTGATGGGCATCCATTCAATTTCAAGTTTCTAGCCACTACAAAAAGGGCTGCCACAAACATTTTTGCACATATGGGTCCTTTTCCCTTCTTTATTATCTCTTTGGGATAGAAGTCCAGTAGTAACACTGCTAGATCAAAGGGTATTCACATAACTTTTTGAGCATAGTTCCAAATTGTTCTCCAGAATGGTTGGATTTGTTCACAGTTTCACCAACAATGTATTAGTGTTCCAGTTTCCCCACATCCCCTCCAACATTCATCATTATCTTTTCCTGTCATCTTAGCCAATCTGAGAGGTGTATAGTGGTATCAGAGTTGTCTTAATTTGCATTTCTCTGATCAATAATGATTTGGAGCACTTTTTCATATGATTAGAAATAGTTTCAATTTCTTCATCTCAAAATTGTCTGTTCATATCCTTTGACCATTTATCAATTGGAAATGGCTTGATTTCTTATAAATTAGAGTCAGTTCTCTCTATATTTTGAAGGCCTTTATCACAACTTTTGACTATAAAAATATTTTCCCAGTTTATTACTTCCTTTCTAATGCAAATTTCTTTTTTTACAACAAATACAGAGGAATTCCAAGGGAATTAGAGAAGGTTGTAAGTGTCCTTGGTCAAGTTGCTCCTGTACTATATCTAATAAGGCCTGAATTATTTCGCTTGTTAAGGGCCATTGTTCTACCCACACTGGTGTATCAGTTTTCCATCAAATGGGAACAGGTGAGAGTGCAGACAGGCCTTCAACAGCAGCACTGCCTAAAAAGTTGAAGTACTCAATTGTAATCCTAAGGTTGTAAGATGTCTCTTCCCCATAGATGGATGGGGATTTTATTTACTACAAAAGGAGTAAAAACTCCTGTTTTAAATATCCTTTTTCAAATATCCATCTCAAACGGGTAGCACTAACTTCAGTTGCTATTGATCCTCCCATGCCAGACATATGAGTATCTTCCTTAATCTTCGACCAATGACTGGGCCAACAGGCATCCCTAATGACTGTACTATTTGCACCTATGTCTACCCAACCCTTTCAATGGTGAGCATAGGATGTTTAGCTGTAATGGCTGCAGTCTAGAATATTCCTGGATTCTGTTGTTTGGAGTCAAAATCTGGGTCACCAAATTGCTTGGTAGGAGAATGTATCAGTAAACCTGATGCTACTACTTCTCCTTGGTGATAAGACACACATTGTCTACCTGTATTAGTGGCTGGGATATTAGCTACACATTCCCGAGTTTCTCAAATCAGTATATGGATAGATACTGTTTTGTAAGCACTCTCAGGAGGTGAAATGGTCAAGCCTACTGTGCCTGATCACAAAGGATCTATAGGCGGGACAGGGACAGATTTCAACTTTCCAAGTGATATCTCAGTAGTCTCAGCTGCATACAACTCTATTCTCCCCAATTATAATCTCTTTTCCCCATTAGGTTGCTTTTCAGCTGATTGATCATGTCTGAGTACTGAACTTCTAAAGATTCTCTGGGTGTAATATCAACTGCCATCCTACCCCAAGTGTTTTTTGCCTGGGGCCCTGGAGCTGAGCCCTACTTCCCGTCAATCAGCATTCTGATGCCCAAAGGAAGCATTTGTTGCATTTTGGACATGGTGTTTTGGGTCTTGCTATCCCACTCTGATTTTCCATTCTATCTTTATGCCAACATTGAGCTTTCAAATGCCCTACTTTACCACATTGAAAGCATTGGTGAGTCTCTCTGTAAGTCCCTTCCTTAAAGGGACCCTGTCTTACCATGTTTGGATATTGAGAAGTCTGCATCATAGCCTGGGTATAAAACATATTTGTGCCCACTGTGGCAGAGCATCTTATGATATCCTCTAAAGGATCTTCCTTATGTACTCCTAGTATAATTCTTCTACAAACTTCATTAGCATTTTCTCTAGCAAGTTGTCTTATAATTTCTGTTGCTGCATTTTCACCAATAGTTTGTATGACAGCTGTCTGCAGATATCCCACGAAATCAGCAAAGGGTTCATTTGGACCTTGGGCTATTTTCATGAAAGCTTCCCCTCTATCTTGTTTTCCTGGGAGGGTGCCCCATAGTTTGATAACAGCAGAAGCAATTTGTTCATATGCTAACAAAGGGTAATCTGCTCTAAAGTGTCTGCATAAAGACCTAAACCTGGTAGTTGATCAGAGATGACTAGTATATTAACTCCAGATCACCTGTTTCATTGGGCTTGTATTCTACAGAATTCGCTGTATTCAGAAAGCCACAACAAGTTTTATCCAGGTTCTAAACATGTCCTTGCTGTAGATTTTCAATCACTAGGGGTTAAAATTTCATAAGCCAAATTTTCTAATACCATCTTAATATAACATGTAGACCCATAAAGAGTGCAAGCCTTTCTCAGGTCTTTGATAATTTCCAGACTAAAAAGCTTGTAACTTCTCCTTTCTTGACCTGAAGACTCAAATTCTTTAATCACAGGGTATGCTTCTATTCTCAAATCAGATGTATCCTGTCCTTCCTCTTTATCTTTAATTAATGCTTTTTGTAATCATGTGATAAGGGGTGGACAAAACTGCTTCATTGGTGGTGCTGATGATGCCCCTCCCACTCCTCCTCCCACCTCTGCCCAGGAAGTTGAAATTGAGAGGGAGGGTCAGGAGATGGGGAATGCCCTAAGGGTGCCTGATATTCTGTAGGTAGAAATGAAACTGAACTGTGAAAGTGAGAAGTACTATACTCTTTAAACTGTACTTAATTCCTTTCTTGTCCAACTCTTCAAGTCTTTCAGCTGCTTTGTCAATCATTCCCCTCCTGCTCTTTCTCCTCATACTTCCTTGTCTGGCTGTTCTCATTAAAATTTTTCTTTTTTTTTAGAATTTGTGGACTCCTTTAAAGCCAATTGTAATATGTTTTATATGAGGAATGTTTCCTTAGGAATTGAACCTGGACCCTTAGCTTCATAATATTTAATTAGTTGCTCTCCTACTAGTTTCCACATATCTGGCTCTAATTTTTCTTCCTTAGAGAGCCAAGGAGACATGCACTCTAATATATTTAAGAGTCCAATGATCTGCTTCCAAGTTACCAATAAACTTTGCTTCTTTATTAACCTAATTATACATGCTACATACTCCCTCAGGGTGGGGATGGTTCTTTTCTTAGTATTTGCCCCATTTCAGCTGAAAAACGAAAGTGACTAGTTTAGCCCTTACCAAAGTTTCCTGCTTGTTTATTTTTATATTCACTCTATTTCCAGGTCACAGGAGTTTCCAATAGTGTCAGTCGAATTGCTAAGTGTAGGTCGTTTCTTCCAGAGTCTCACATCTAGGACCCCACATTTTGGACGTCAAAATGTAATATTTGGGCTAGCTTTCTGGAAGATTTCTGGATGGGCCTTGGTCTTTAGCAGGAGAGTCACTATGAGGATAGTCAGGGATAGAATCTGGAGTATGGAGTCTGAGCATGAGGAAGAGCACACTGGAGTCTGCTTATTTCAAGTCCTCTCAGCCCTTAAATACCTTAATACAATTATATCACTACAGCACACTGATTATGTGCTAACTGTAGAATCATTACATCACCATATATACTACATATATATACATATATACTACATATATGTGAATTAGAGAACCATTACCTCATCAATCATACTGAGTAAACACCCTACTGTAAGTATCTTTGCTTCAAGTATACTTTTCTCAGAGTTCCCCAATATCTGCAGTCTTCTACACAAACAATAGGCTTGAGAATCATCTAACATAGTATATGTTATATACTATGTGTATATAACACATAATAATGTGTATATAATATATGTGTGTGTGTGTGTGTGTGTGTGTGTGTGTGTGTGTGTGTGTATGTATATATGTTAGGGTTTGCTCCAATATGACAGAGTTTGGACTGATAGTCTCTGCATATCAAAAGGCAAGAAATGTGATTAGGTAGGTACAAGAGGTAATTACTCTGTATAATTTATTTTCCTTTACTCATACATACTCAAATAAAAAGAGAAGAGAATGATTTTAAAGACTAAATAACCTCTAACCACAATTCTAGACCAGTTGTCATTACCCTGGTTTAAAAAGTACTATAGCAAGAATTCAGGCTATTCTTCAATTGATAAATGGTTACAGGGTATGAACAGATAATTTTATTTTTTTTCTTTTTTCAATTTTGTGATTTTATTTTAATATTTTTATTAAAGCTTTTTATTTACAAAACATATGCATGGGTAATTTTTCCAGCATTGACCCTTGCAAAACCTTTTGTTCCAAATTTTTCCCTCCTTCCCCCCACCTCCTCCCCTAGATGGCAGGTAGTCCAATACATGTTAAATATGTTGAAATACATGTTAGATCCAATATATGTATACATATTTATACAGTTATCTTGTTGCATAAGAAAAAGGTCTCACCAAGCCTCTCTGAAATCATCTTGCTGGTTGCTTCTTACTGAACAATAATATTCCATAACATTCATATACCATAATTTATTCATCCATTCTCCAATTGATGGGTATCCACTCAGTTTCCAGTTTCTTGCCACTACAAAGAGGGCTGCCACAAACATTTTTTGTAAATGTGGGTCCATTTCCCTCCTTTGGGATCTCTTTGGGATATAATCCCAGTAGAAACACTGCTCGATCAAATAGTATGTACAGTTTGATAACTTTTTAAGCATAGTGAACAGAGTTTTCAGATGAAGAAATTAAAACCATTTATAGTCACATGAAAAAATGCTATAATTTATTATTGATCAGAGAAATACAAATTAAGAAAACTCTGAGTTACTACTACACACCTCTCAGATTGGTCAAGATAACAGGAAAAGATAATGACAAATGTTGGAGGGGATGTGGGAAAACTGGGACATTAATACATTGTTGGTGGAACTGTGAATTGATCCAACCATTCTGGAGAGCAATTTGGAAGTATGCCCAAAGAGTTATCAAACTATGTATATATACCCTTTGATGCAGCAGTTCCACTACTAGGCCTGTATTCCAAAGAGATCATAAAAAGGGAAAAGGACACACGTACAAAAATGTTTGTAACAACACTTTTGTGGTGGCAAGGAAGCTGAGTGGTTGCCCATCAGTTGGAGAATGGCTGAATAAGTATATGAATGTTATGGAATAATATTGTTCTATGAGAAATGGTGAACAGAATGATTTCTGAGAGACTTATGGAGCTGATGCTAAGTAAAGTGAGTTCAACCAGGAGATGTTATACCTGTCAACAAGAAGAGTATATGATAATCATTTCTAATGGATATGGCTCTTTTCAACTATGAGATGATTCAGCATTATTCCAACAGTCTTGTGCCAAAGAAAGCCATCTGCACAGAGAGGACTGTGGGGACTGAGTGTGGATCACAACATAGTTTTTTCACCTTTTTTTTTTTTTATTATTTGCATTTTGTTTTCTTTCTCATTTTTTCCTTTTTGATTGATTTTTCTTGTGCAGCATGACACATGATTGCTTGGCTTAGTCCAGAAATGGACTAAAACATTCAATTGAGATAACACACTCTATAAGGAGCAAGACCAGCTGAATTGTCTACTCAATGCTGAGCCTTTCAAGAAGCCAGCTCAGCTGATCATGAGAGTGACACATCTGTAACTGATGTCATATCCTATAAACCTCCAGAGGAACCTTCAGAGAAAGAATGGACTTCACTGTTTTCTACATGAATTACCCTGATCAATGGAAAGAGATTCAGAAGGAAACAGCTTTGGATCTCATGCAATGGAAATTCATAATTTCATATATAATTCTCTTTTTCTTTTCTTCTTCACATAAGGAAAAGTTCATGTTTGTTGACATTTGCCAAGTTCAAAATAGTAAATAAATGAAAAAAAAATGTGTTCAAACAAACATATTAGCTCATGGAAACTTAAAAGCTACACAAATCCCCACATATAGAGAAACTGATACTTAGAACTAGTAACTTGCTTATGATGACACATCTAAAAAATGTCAGAGATAGAATTTGAATCGTATCTACTAAGATAAGCTCTCTTGTCAGTATACTACACTGACTCAACAGTATATCAATATAAACCAATCAATAACAATTGAGGGTTTTTTACTGCTATTTGGCAGAGACTGCGCCATGGTACTAGAGACACAAGTATAAAGAATGAAACAATCCTCACAATGAGCTTATGTTCTAATGTACATGATGTTTTGCTTTGTTATAAGAGAATTTTAGTAAAGCTGCTGAATTGATTAAATTATGAAATGGGATAGACTTGATTCTTTAGGTACTCACCAAGAAAGATCACAAGTGGGAAATGGGTTGACAATCACACTTTCAGACACTAATCAGACACAGAGGATGTGAGGGCAAATAGCAGAGCAGAGACAAGTAGAAAAAGGAGTAGAGGCAGACAGCATGGAGACAGAGGGTGGGATAGTGAACGGGCAGTGTTAGAGTTTAAGAAGGGAGAAAGGCAGAGTATTCCCCCACCAGCACAGATTAAAATTGAGAACATTAGCCAGCATGGACCTGATTAGAAATGGAAGAATGTTGTGCACAAGATAGGAATTTGAATTTTTATTTTGAATTTTATTCATTTTTATAGAATTTTTTGGAGAATGGACCAGCTTCTACCTGTTACCTTGGGATGCATTCACTAACATATCCAAATCATTTCAACATTATCAGTAAAACTTTAAGGTTAACATGTCTACCCTATCTGAAAATTGTCAGCACCTTTTGGAGTTCTTTTGATCTTAACTGTCTATGTCTAGAACTTATTTTAGATTTACATATCATAGGACCAAAAATCTCCCTGATTCCATATATATTAACAGGCTAAGATTTTTTTGGGTTAATTTATGATACAGTTTACAAATTATGCTCCTTTGATCTTTGAAACAATTTATATGTGAAGTCTAGGCTCCCCTTTAGAATCTTAATTCTAAAGGGGCCCCTCTATGTAGGCTATTTATAAACTTAGTATACACAATAGAAAATAGAGGGAAGAGGGTGATCAAAGTACACAATACAGTTCTAACACAACCACCGTTTTACCTAAGGTAGTAGGTCAAGTACTTCGTGGGAGCTTTTTGGAGTTTAGCTGAGAAGGTTAAGGACCAAAAAAAAAAAAAAAAAAAAAAATCTGGCTCAATGTTATTTATTCATGATAGAAATTTCCTGGCTAATTGCAAACTCCAGAACTGAAATATGCATTAGTGTTTACTGATTGATTTACAAATTGGCCTGATATAAATTTTCTTTTTCTGCTACCTTTGATATGTACATATATAAATAGATACAGCATAAAAAATATTGATAAATACTTCCACATATGTGTACATATATATATACATATACATATATATATATACACACACACATGTACACAACACAATAAAGAAAAATAAGTAGTTTGGAAGGAAGATCATTAACAAATGGGAATACAGAGCTTCACATTTAAAAGGAAGAAAGAGACTCTATGAGTACGAGAGATAAGAGACTCTTGGGAGGATCACTGCAAAGGCATAGGGATGGGAGATAGAATAGCCTATGGAAAGCCAGTTTGGCTGGATCAAACTGCTCAGGAGGAGTAGGAAACTGGAGATATAGTTTAGGGACAGACTGTCTAAAGCTTTAAAAACAAAACAGAAGAGCTTATATTTTATTCTAGTACTCACTGGATTTCATTAAGTAGCAGAATTACATGGGTACGTACATCTGCCCATTATTTTGGTAACAATGTATAGGATGAATTGGAATGGGGCAGCTAGGTAGCTCAAAGTGAGCTGAGTGACCCTGGGTAAGTCACTTAAATCTGATTGCCTTAAAAAAAATGAATTGAGGGGCAGCTAGGTGGCGCAGTGGATGAGCACCAGTCTTGAATTCAGGAGGACCCGAGTTCAAATCTGATCTCAGACAAATAACACTTCCTAGCTGTGTGACCCTGGGCAAGTCACTTAACCCCAGCCTGGGGGGAGGGGGGAATGAACTGGAGGGTAAAGAACTTTGGTCAGGGAGAACCAATTAGGATACTTTTGCAATGATTTAAAGGAAAGATCATGAGTTTCAGTGGATAGAGAAAAAAGGGTCAGATGTGAGAAATATTCCAACAGAAAGATTTGACAACTGATTGAATATGGGACATGAAGAAGAGAGGAGTTCAGGATAATGTCAAGATAATGAGTCTGGAAGACTAGAAAGATGAGGGTATCTTCAACAGAAATAGGGACATTTGGAAGAAGGGAAGGTTTAAGGAGAAAGATAATGAGTCCAATTTTAGACATATTGAATTTGAGATATCTTCAGAATATCCAGTTTGAAATGGGATTTAAGAGGAGAGACTAGGATTGGATATGTAGATCTTGGAGTCATCTTCTTAGAGATGACTGGTAAAATCATAAAATCTGGTGAAATTACCAAGAAAGAGATCATAGAAAGATAGAGAAGACTTAGGGTACATCATGGAAAACACTCATACGAACGACCAACAAAGGAGACTGAGGAACAGTCAAAGAAAAGAGAATATCCAGGATGAATACTGGTCAATATTGCCAAATGTAAGTTAGATAAAGAAAGATTATTACTGAGAAAACACATATCATTTGGCAATTAAAAGCTCACCACATAACTTCTGGAAAGGACAGTTTTAATTAAATGATGAGCTCAGAAGTCAGAATGCAAAGGGTTAAGGAGTAAGTGGGAAGAAATGAAATGGAGCAGTGAGTATAAATAACTTTTTCAAGGAGTTTGGCTGAGAAAGGAAAGAAAGATATTAGATGATAACTGGAGGGGGTACTAGGATCTAGGACCATCATAGAACTCAGAGATATAGAAAATCCTAAGCTACAAAACTAGTTTCCTTCTATTCTACTCCACAATACAGGAATCCATCATCCCATTCTTTACTATCACCCCTCATGACCTAGAAGTCTAGGGGTATTGGGAAATAAATGAGGATATAAGAAGAGTACAGGGTAGGGTGTTATCTCCTTGCTTCAGGTCCCTGTATACTTTTCCTTATTACAACAGAGGCCACAAGGAGACCACCAATACTTCCCATCTCTGGGTAGAGGAGAAGATGTATGGAGGATCAAGATGAAGGAAAGTTTATACAATCTTGGTGAGCTTAGAACACTTCTAACACAGGTATATAACTAGTTCAGCAAGGTTAGTGGACTAATAGAAGAGAACGTAGGGCAGAAGATGTCTCTCATTTTCAGATAACATGGTTCAGTGAAAAGTTCAAGATCAAATTTAAAATATAAGATATTTGATATAGGGACAGCTGGATGGCACAATGGACAGAGCACTAGCTTTGAAATCAGGATTGCCTGAGTTCAAATCCAGCCTCAGACACTTAACACCTATTAGTTGTGTGATCCTGGGCAAGTCATTTAACTGAAACTGCCTCATCAAAAACAAACAAACAAACAAAAAAACAAAAAAACAAACCAAAAAAACCCTGGCCTGGAAAACAAGTTAAGAAGATATAATAACACTAATGATGCTGAAAATAAAGAACTTGTGAAAATTGTTAAGAAATGCACAGAAGAGAACAAAAAGAAATTCAGAGGGAAGCTCAGACAAATAGGACAGTATTGAAAGGGATTGATAACATTGATTGTATGCTTTTTGTTGCTCATAATTTTTCTGGTTATTGTATTTCTCTAGGAGGTTAGCTCCTTATTAGGCAAAGTATCAGTATCATCAGGGCTACTTCTCTGAATTCTTCTATTCTCACATTCTCTGTCTCACAGTTTCAAGGCAATTTGATCTGCTAGGTTATATTGGCTAAATCTTTACCTATAAGGACAGACTTTTAGTTCTTTAATCATAATCTTCATCATCATATCCAGCCAACAAAATGCAGAAAGAGTGTTCCCAGGATAAGATTGGATCTTTCCTTTTCTATCTCTATATCTGGACTGGAGAACAAAGCCTTGTGTTACAAATGATTGCCTAGTTTAAGGAGCAGGCAATCTGAAATGCCCCTAAAATTCTTTCTAGTTTAACTGTAAATGAATTCAAGCCAGAACCAAAGATAAAATTAAGTAGGCAAGGTTAGTATTGTTCACCCACCTACCAAATTCCTGTAGGCATTTCTACTTTTATCTCTGTCAGTAACAAAGCCTGAATGAGTTGGTACTATATTTTGACTAATGAAAACCTTAGTCTTCTTACTTTAAAATTTCTCACCCAGGAATGAACATAATTTTACAGATATAGACTGGCCAGCCAGAATACAGCAGGATTATTCCCTTCGTTATAACTGAACACTTTGTCTCACTTAATCAAGCTTAACATCTTATCTTTGGAGAGTCAGACATATACTTAGAGCTTTAAGTATCACTTCAGATCTTTTTTTTTTTTTCAAATAAATTACAATATAATCAAATTTCTCCCATCTTAAACTTCTGAAGTTGACTTTTTTTAGGTGTTAACAGGCTAATTATACACTATTTTAAAATTCGAATCTTTTTGTACAGCAAAACAACTATTTGGACATGTACACATATATTGTATTTAATTCATACTTTAACATATTTAACATGTTATTGATCAACCTGCCATCTTGGGGGGTGGGGGATGGAGGGGAAAAATTAGAACAAAAGTTTTGGCAATTGTAAATATTGTAAAATTACCCATGCATATATCTGGTAAATAAAAACTATTAAAATAAAAATAGAATAAAATTTAGATGTTAAGATTTTGCCTTTTATCTCATCCTATTTGAGCCAATATTTTATCAAAATTTGAGCCAAATGTTAAGATCTTTGGGTATACTGATTCTGCTAACTTTCACTCTTACCTTTGGATCCCCTGCAAATTCAATAAGCATGCTTTATCTGAGTCCCAGTTAAAAAAATGATCACTTCGCAGGGTCTAGTATAGATATCTGGAGTATTCCACTAGACTCAACTGTAAATTCTTTGAGCTCAGGGATAGTTTTTTAATCTTTATCTTTGGTTATGTTTCCCACTACTTTGCACATTGCATACTCCAGAGGTCCTTAATAAATACTTACTGAATGCCATAAACTGAACCATGAGAGGTTCATTGCTTTTGGTCATGGATGATTGCATAAAGTTTTTACTGCAATACAAATACTTCAGGTTAACTCCTTGGCTGGGAACTAGGACTACTAACTTCCCCAAGTCCACAGCAATAAAGACATAAGAATGCCAAGATGGATAGCCTGCTATTCCTTTAGAAGTAGGTGCTTAATAAGAGCTTAATGATTGACTCATAAAAGAATATCTCAAGTTGTAGACTTCATGCATGAGGTAAACAGCAATTCAGCAAAGTTTTATGCCACTCACTTATTGTGTTTCCTGACCTATAATGTTCTGATTTCCCCCAGTTTTAGAGCACTTCCTTCTAGGATTCCTAGTGAGTTTTTTTTTTTTTTTACTTCTGCAAAGCATTTAGTTTCTCTTTTGAGGTACTGGCTGAAACAAGGCTCTTACTCTCCCTTCTTCCCCACAGGTATGACCTCTATCTCTGGGTTTATTAGTCATACATAATGACAGGTGCAACCACAGACTCTACAAAGTTATGGGTGAAGTCTGAATTTCTGATTAAAATGAAAAAAAAAAAAAGATCATAAACAAGATTACCTGTCTCTCACATATATTCCAGTAAAAATTTTAAAAGGGGACCAGATAGAGCAATGTTCAAGAAAACTGAAGATATATAAAGCACATCCTTCAAACTAGTCCAGGACTGAACAAGAAGATGCCCAAAAGCCTAACGGAGAAAGGCCAGGAAAATCAGCTCAAGAGCAGCTACAATTAAACCTGAACCTATGAGTAGTCTGAACAGAGACACTGGAGAAGGGGGCAGGGGAGATGGAGAGAGAATAGTGGAAGAAAGCTGCTGAGACTGTCAGAAGTCATTACAAATGTTTATATTTTTATATGCTTTCTTAAAAGGGAAATTTATTGTTTTTTAAATACTAACAGCTTTTTATTTTTCAAAATACATGCAAAAATAGTTTTCAACATTGCAAAACTTTGTATTCCAAATTTTTTTCCCTTTCTCCTCATTTCCTCCCTCCCCTAAACAGCAAGTAATCCATATAGGTTAAATATGTGCAATTCTCTTTTTTTTTTAATATTTATTTTGCTTGATAAATGTTTGGTTTTTTTATTATAGCTTTTTTATTTACAAGACATATGCATGGGTAGTTTTTCAACATTGACTCTTGCAAAACTTTTTGTTCCAACTTTTCCCCTCCTTTCTCCCACTCCCTCCCCTAGATGGCAGGTAGTCCAATACATGTTAAATATGTTAAAGTATATGTTAAATAAAATATATGTATGCAAAATATGGGCAATTCTTACAAACATATTTCCACATTTAACATGATGCACAAGAAAAATCAGATTATAAGGGAATAAATGAAAAAAGAAAAAAAATAAGCAAAGCTTTTGTATTCTTATAAGTATATATTTCTAATAGCAGTTAACCAACATGATTTTAGTCCATGCTGTCAGAACTGAAGTAGGAAATAGATTCATTATTTGCACAGAGCAATAGGATCTGGTTATTTAGGAAACACTGGGAACCACAGCAAAGGAGAGGGCCAATCTGATGCATGATATGCATGCACACATGCATGAACTTCTTAAGAAGGAGATTCCAGGGGTCCAATAATGAGTCATGCTATCCATTTCCTAATGGAGAGGTAATGAATTTGCTGCAAAATGACACATACAGTTTTGGTCATGGTAAATGTGGGTAAATTTGTTTTGCTTGGCTACACATATGTTTATTGGGGCTTTCTTTTTTAATAAGGGTAGAAATGGGAAAGGGAAACTACAAATGCTTGTTAATTGAAATAAATTAACAAGCAGAGGCAAAAAAGAAAGAATCAAAGAAAAAATGAAGGAAGAAAAAGAATCACTAAAAGAAATGAAATGAGATATAAAATATGAAATTGAAATAACAATTCTGGAGGAAAAATTGTAGTTTTTTTCCTTTTAATTTAGAAGCTTTATATTTTCGCTCTAATAGTCTTGGGGTTTTCAGTGGAATTTATTTTAAGTAACAATTAGGGTATTCTTTCTATTTTCATTTTGCCCTTAAATTCTAATAGTTTTGAGCAATTTTCTTTTTCAATATCTAGTCCAGGTATTTTTATTGTATTGTTTTCAAGGAGGCTCATTATTTTTCTTCTTCTTCTTTTTTTTTTTAGATTAAGACTTGTTCTGATATTTCTTGTCTCATGGAATTATTGAATTCTGTTTGCTCCATTACGTTTTTTTTTTTTTGTTTGTTTTTTTGTTTTTTGCTGAGGCAGTTGGGGTTAAGTGACTTGCCCAGGGTCACACAGCTAGGATTTGAACTCAGGTCCTCCTGACTTCAAGGCTGGTGCTCTATCCACTGCGCCACCTAGCTGTCCCTCCATTACATTTTACAAGTAGCCATTTAAAGGTAAGGTTTTCTATCTTCTGTTCTAAAAAAAATTAAGATCTTGACACTTGTCCCATCACTTCCTAGAAAATAGAGTAAAAAGAAATGGAACATTGCCAGATTTTAAATTCTTGGGCTCAAAGATTATTGCACGTGGCAGCTGCAGCCAAAAAATTAAAAGATGCTTGTTTCTTAGAAGAAAAGATATTAATTATTAGGAAAAGAAAAGAAAAGCTATAGCATATCTGGATAGCATACTAAAATACAGAGACATCATCTTGCCAACAAAAGTCAATGTCACTGTTTTTTCAATAGCAATGTATGGGTATGCAAGTTGAATTATAGGCTAAGCACCTCGGAATTGACTTTTGGTTTGTGGTGCTAGAGAAGACTTTCAAACTTTCAAAAGTTCCTTGGACAGAGATCTGATAAAGGCTTCATTTCTAAAATACATAATTGACTCAAATTTATAAGATTTATAAGAATACAAGCTATTCTCCAAATGATAAATGGTCAAAAAATACGAATACACAATTTTCAGATGAAGAAATTAAAACCATTTCTAGTCATCTGAAAAAATGTTCTAAATCACAATTGATCAGAGAAATGCAATTAAGACAACTCTGAGGTACCACCACCCTCCTTTCAAATTGGCCAATATGACAGAAAAAGATAAAGATAAATATTGGAGGAGATGTGGGAAAACTGGGACACTAATAAATTATTAATGGAATTGTGACCTGATCCAACCATTCTAGAGAGCAATTTGGAACTATGCCCAAAGAGCTATCAAACTGTGTATACCCTTTGATGCAACAGTGTCGTTACTGAGTCTGTATCTTAAAGAGATAATAAAAAAGGGAAAAAAAGATCTATATGTGCAAAAATGTTTGTAGTAGTCGTTCTTGTAGTGGCAAGGAACTGGAAATTGAGTGGATGCTCATCAATTGAGGAATGGCTAAATAAGTTATGGTAAATTATGAGAGTGGAATATTTACACTATGAGAGTAGGAACAAGGAATTAGAGCATCATCTTTTTTGACCTTAGGCCAGATTGTCCCTATCCAACAATCAATTATTTTGGCTCCCTGAACATGTCAGCAAATCACTGAAAAAGCACCAGGAGCATCAACTTGGGGGGAGGGGGTAAAAGTAAATGTTAGCAAGCAGGAGAATTTGCAAATATTGAATCTGTGAAAAATAAGAATTGATTGTTTATGTATGTATGTTTGTAGAAGAGCCTTTGTTTCTTCTAAGATCTAACCAAGTATTTCAAACAGAGAGAATATTTTAAACTAGATGTTCTATAGGTATTTGAAATTCAGATGTCCAAATGTAAATTAATTATTCACCTCAGATCTTTTTAGTCATTCAAGTTAGCAAATTTGGGGCACATCTGACTCCACATTCTTCTTTACTTCCATCATCCATATCTTTTGGAGAATTATAATATAGTCCTCTTATTGGTCTCCCTGTCACAAGATTTTTCCCTTCAATATACCTTACACATAGCTATCAAAGTGATTTTCTCTGAAATATGAGCCTGATCATGTGACTCCTTTTCTTAAAAACTTTAGTGTTTCCCTATTGCCTCTAAGCTCAAATATAAATACCTTTAATTTTTTAAAACTCTTCTCAACTTGATCCCAACATACTTTCTTAACCTTCTATTTCATTTCCCTTCTTGCACTCTATAATCCAAATTGGTCCTCTTGTTATTTCTCACACATAATATTGCATCTCCTGAGCATACCTTCACATTGATTTAACCCCTTGTTTAGAATCTATTTCTAATATTATGCCACAGTTCTCTTTTATTGTCCTGACTCAGTTTCCCTAATTATCCTGACTCAGTCTTGCCTTGGTTTCCCTGCTTCTCAGTTCTGCAAAACCTCCCTTCCCTCTTTATCAGAATACTTGATAAGAATAAAAGATCTTATGTTTTAGAATTTAGAATATCAGAATGCCTCTCCCCTTTTCAAGTTATTGGAATGTCAGACACTGTCTTATCAAGATGCCTCTCCCCATGTCCTGGGTGTCATCCCATCTCTGGTGGCTCACCCGACCCTGTCAGAGTCCAGTTCCCACTTCAGTACCACGACTCTGCCCCTGCCTCAGTCTACTCTCTGCGTCTGAGCCACGTGTATATATGTCATTGAGAACTCTGTTTGCTGGATTCTTGGAGACGATAGTCTCGTTCAGCACTGGGACCAAACATGGATCCATTGGTCCCAGTATATCTCTCCATTTAATAAATTATTAAATACTCTGTAATCTCTATCTTGCTCAGTTTCTCCCCCATTACAATTCTTCCTCTTTGGCCCTCAGTATCCGTTATTTCCTTTAAAATTTTGCTCAAGTCCCTTCTTCATCAACGCTTTTTTGATCACCATAGTTGCCAATATTCTCCCATCCCAAAAATTCTTTAATAACAAGATATTATCACAGGTACCAGGATTAGAGGACAACCTTTATAGGTCACTCCTCAGCTTGATACTTGATTTGTTCTTATATTTAATTTTATTAATTTAATTATAACTTAACCTTTAATC
Source organism: Sminthopsis crassicaudata (assembly GCF_048593235.1). Taxonomy (NCBI): domain Eukaryota; kingdom Metazoa; phylum Chordata; class Mammalia; order Dasyuromorphia; family Dasyuridae; genus Sminthopsis; species Sminthopsis crassicaudata. The sequence goes on from NC_133621.1 coordinate 233,113,143, forward strand.
AAGCATTACAAAAATCTAGAGGTATGTTTAGATATTTTCTTTTTAATTAATATTTCAACCTCCTCACTAATTAATTTGCTTGATTCCATACCTCAGTTCATTAAATATTTTTTATTAAGTAAATTAGAAAGCTTCCTTTCCCAATAGTAATTATTTTCATTTTTCTACATATTAAAATCCCTTAATATTTTACATAAATATTAAAATTGTTAAATATATAATTTATTAACAAGTGAAATAAATAATAAATGTTTGTAATATTATGGTCATGAGAATGATCCATCTAGATTTCTCTTCACTCTACAAACAAAATTTTACCATTCAGTTCACCTCAGATAACTCATTGAAGTTTCTCAAAAAATTTTTTTCATACTTTTCCTTAAGAGTTTCTCAGAAAATGTTATGTTAGTCTTTTTTTCTCTTCTCTTCAGTCCTTATAAGAAATACTCTTTCCAGAATATATTGTGTCTGCCAATTTCTCACAATTTCCACAGAATTACCTTCATAATTTTTCTTCATAACGTAGCAGTTAAGGAAATTGTCACAAGAAAGAAGTGTAAAACTCAATATTCTGTACTTCTCCAGTTCTAGCTCTAGACTTAGAATCAGGAAGTCTCAACTTCAGAATTTAGCAGAGATACTAACTTCTGAGATGGGGGATGGGGGGACAGAATTGATCTTTATCTGATTCAGATTCCTCATCTGTAAAACAAGAGGGTTTGAATCAGTTAAAAACAAAACAAAACAAAAAAATCCTCTCCCTAAGCTCACAGGGAGAAATTTCTCATAATAAGATATTGTTAACTGTAACTCCAAATTGCTTTTCTCACAATATTTGGCTTTTAAAGATATAAGAACACTATATCGTCTTTGAAAGAGCTTCTTGTAATAGTTGACACATGCAGGCTTATTTGAATAGATGCTGTGTCCTGCCAATAAAATATAAGCTCTGTGAGGATAGGAATATTATTTATTTATTTTTCTTTGGTAGTGGATTTTCTCTTTCTTTTTTAAAAAACTCATTTATTTGTTTATTCACAAAGCATATGCATGGGTAATTTTTCCAACATTGACCCTTGCATAACCTTTTATTCCAAAATTTTCCTACCTTTCCCCCACTCCCTCCCCTAACTGGCAGGTAGTCAATACATATTAAATATGTTGAAATACATATTAAATCTAATACATGTATACATATTTATACAGTTACCTTGTTGCACAAGAAAAATGAGATCAAGAAAGAAGGAAAAGAAAAATTGAGAAAGAAAACAAAATGTAAGCAAATAACAAAGAGAGTGAGAATGCTATGTGGTATTCCACACTCTGTTCCCATGATTCTCTCTCTAGGTGTAGATGGGTCTCTTCGTCACTGAAGAAGTAGAACTGGCTTGAATCCTCTTATTGTTGAAGAGAGCCAAAGGACAGGGATATTATGAAGAAGTTGTAGTATATGAATGTTATGGAATATTATTGTTCTATAAGAAACAATTAGCAGGATGATTTCAGAAAGACCTGGAGAGACTTACAAGAACTGATGCTAAGTGAAATGAATAGAACTAAGAGAATATTGTACATAGCAACAAGAAGATTATGTAATGAACAATTCTAATGGATGTAATTCTTTTCAACAATAAGGTGATTCAGATCAGTTCTAATAGATTTGTGATGGAGGGAGCCATCTGAATCCAGAGAGAGGACTGTGGGGACTGAATGTGAATCACAACATAGTATTTTCACCTTTTTTGTTGTTGTTTGTTTGCTTTTTGTTTTTTTTTTTTCTCATTTTTTCCCCTTTTTGATCTGATTTTTCTTTTGCAGCTTGATAATTGTGGAAATGGATATAGAAGAACTGCACATGTTTAGATTACTTGTTGTTTAAGGGAGGGGTGGGAGGAGGGAAGAAAGAATTTGGAACACCAGGTTTTGAAAGGATGAATGTTGAAAACTATCTTATGCATATATTTTGAAAATAAAAAGCAAAATAAATAAATAAATAAAAGTCCCTTGGACATCAAGGATATCAAATATCAAATGAATCAATGATTAAAAAAATAAATTCATACAATTTCTTGAAAGGTCATAAATTGGAACCAAAGCTTAAATACTTTGAAGACAGAACTCATTGCAGAAGATTTTGATGTTGGGAAAGATTGAAGACAAAAGTAAAAATGAATGTAGAGAATAAAATGGATGGGGAAGATCATAGAAGCAACAAACATGAACTTGAACAGACTTTGGAAAATAGTGAAAGGTAGAAGAGCCTGGTGTTCATGGGGTCACAAAAAGTTGGACATTACTGAATGATTGAACAACAACCATAAAAAATGACAGAAAAAGGAAAATGATAAATTTTGGAGGTGATGTGGGAAATGGGTACACTAATGCATTGTTGGTGGAGCTATAAAATCATCCAAATATTCTGAAGAACAATATGGAACTATGCCCCAAAACCTCCAAAACTGTGCTTAACCTTTGACCCAGCAATACCAGTACTAGGTCTGTATTCCAAAGAATCAAAGAAAAAGGAGAAAATATTTATAGCAGCTTTTTTTGTTGTGGCAAAGAACTGGAAACCTTATTAAGAGATGCCCATCAGTTGGAGAATGACTAAACAAGTTATGGTATATTAGTGAGATTGAATACCATTATTCTCTAAGAAATAATGAAGAGATGGTTTTAGAGAAACCTGGGCATTTAATAGCATATATATATATATATATATGTGTATATATATATGCATATATATATATACATACATATATATAGATATATGTATGTATATATATATAATATTGAATATATAATTCAATATATATAGTGAAAAGGAAGTAAACAGAATAGGAAAACAAGCTACCTAATATAATAACAGCATTACAGTGAAGATAATCAACTTGAAAAGGTTTAACACTTCTAGTTAATACAATAACAGTTCCAAAAGATTTGTGATAAAACATGCTATCTCTAGAAAGAGAAGTAATAGGCTCAGAGTGCAAATTAAGGCATGTTTTCCCTTTCTTTTTTTTTTTTTTTAACATGGATAATGAAGAAATGTAATTTATATGACTACACACATTTGTGATAGAGTTTTTATTGTCTTCTCAGATTAAGGAGGGGATGGAGAGGGAGAAAATTTGGAACTTAAAAAAAAGAATTAAAAAGTCCTTGTTCTTTAATAAATAAAAATTTAAAAATAAAATATATGGCACCCTATTTCCCATAAGATCAACTATAAAGTCTGTCTAAAAGTCAAAACTCTTCATAACTCGTCCCTTCCCTTACACTTAACTCACTTTCATGTCTCTGATCCCTTGATACTGACTAACTTCCTTGCTGACACAAAATACTATCTCCTAACTCCAAGCATTCGTTCTAGCTGTCTCTTACTCCTGGAATTCTTTCCCTTCATTTACTGCCTCTTGGTTTCCCTGACTTCCTTTAAATCCCCTACTAAATCCCCTCTTAACAGGAAGCCTTTCCTGATTCCCATTAATTCTAGAAACTTTTTTCAGTTTATCATCTCCAATACACCCTCTGTATCTTATTCCTATGTAGTTCTTTACATGTTGTCTCTCCCATTCAATTGTGAGCTCCTTGAGAGTAAAGACCATCTTTTGTTACTTCTTGTATATTCAGACTTTAGCACAGTGCTTAATAAATGTATATTGACTGACTGACTGACTAAAGGGGATACATATGTAGGACAGTGTTCTAATTATTGTTAAATTTAATATGTTCTTTTAAAAAAAGGTGCTTGATATAGAAACTCATAGTTTCATATGCTATATTTTTTCTGTTTTTTATATATAGAAATGTTTATATTGACATTTGTCAAATTGATAATGAAATCCTTCTATGAAAATGAGAGATTCAAGCAAACCCCCATCTCAAAGTTTACCAGCTGGTGACATTTGAATTTGGATTTCTGAGGTTTTTGTAAGTCTTCAGGGAGGGAAGCTTGAAGATGGAATAACTAGCTACTCATGGGGAGAAAAGCATCATTAGGATACTCAATCTAGCTAGGATACTAGCTCCTCTTCCCTTTCCTCAATGGGAATCAGAAGTCTTCTCTATTGCCCATTCCCAAGAATTGATTAGCAATGTCCAGAGGAAAGTATGCATTTTTGTTTACTTGCCTGTTAAATAAGTATTATTTTCCAAATGATTTGTGATGGAAAGTACCATTCACATTGGAGAAAGAACTGAACTGAACTGAAAGAACTTTGATCCACTGAAAGTGGGTCAAAGCATAGTATTTTCACCTTTTTGTTGTTTGGTTTTCTTTTCTTTCTCATGTTTTTTTTCCCCTTTTGATCTGCTTTTTTTTTTTTTTTTTTTTTTTTTTTTTTTTTGCACAGCATGAAAAATATGGAAATATGTTTGGAAGAATTGGACATGTTTAACCTATGTTGTATTGCTTGCTGTCTTGGGGAGGGGAGAAGAAGGAGGAGAGGAAGAAAAATTTGGAACACAAGGTTTTACAAAGGTGAATATTGAAAACTGTCTTTGCATATGTGTGGGAAAATAAAATACTATTAAATGCCAAAAAATTTAAAAATAAAGAAGTATTGTCTCAAAGCTCATCCATCTCTTAAACTGGTAATTTCTTTTTTCAGGCAGAGTAAAGATAGTAGAGCAAGAAGCATTTTGGTCCAGCTCACCTAGTACAACTCCTGCTGAATGACTTAGAAAATACACCAAATCAAATTCTGATAAGAAAAGACAAGAAAATGTCACAATGAATCATTCTTCCAGCTTAGGGTAGCTTAGAGAGATCAAGAAATCTACAGATACTGGGGTTGGGATCTGGACAGGAGCCCACAGCAGTGGGGAGTATTCCAGTTCCCGGGAAGAAAAAAAAAAGAGGGCTAACCCTTTCTACCAACAAGGCAGGAAGCACAGAATCTGTTGTCTACCAAGCAGTTCTGGGTCACAAATCCAAGATGAAGAGGAGTGGTCAAGAGAATGGGTCTTACCTGTGTACTGAGCAAAGAACAAGTTCCAGAAATGTAGCTGTGTGACTACATTTCCCAGGGGCAAAACAGAAACTCTACCCTAGTCTATGGCCCAGTATGTAAGTCTGCTGTGGAATAAAACAGCAGGAGTTCCAAGTCAAAAGGGAGTCTGAAGTTCAATCACTCGTAATCTGCAGACCCTCTCTTCTGTCTGACAGTGACTGAATCCAGCAGCAGTTTACCAAAATTTAATTGTACACAAGAAAATGTACTCAAACCTGGGCCAGGAATTGCCCAGGAGTTCAGACCAAGAGGGAAGTGAACATATTTCTCCTTTCTCCCTTGAGCCCTGAAAACTTGTGACCCCAACCCAAACTGAGCTTTGAGAGCCGGGAATGATTTCATTCCAAAGTCATAAACCCAATGGTAGTACCTTGAAATAGTATTCCTTTTTAGCAGTGCTGCTGGATGGTGCAGAGAATAGAGTCCTGGGATAGTACTGGGATTAGAATCAGGAACATGAGTTCAAATCTTACCTCACATATTTACCAACTGTGATCCTGGACAAATTATTCAATTTTTTTCATCTATAAAATGAGAAGGAAATGACAAATCCCTTGCCAAGAAAACCCTAAAATGGGATCGAGAAGAGTCAGACATGCCTGAAACAATTTTGTAATTCTCTCAGATAATGTTTCTATAAATAAAAGAATTTAATAAGCATAGAGAGATTTAAAATATAAATATAAATTGACACCCTCCCCCCCCCCCAGCCATTACTAGAGAGAAGCCCTTGAAGCAATATCAAGCTAAGGCAGAATAAAGGGGATCTATGCTACCTCTTGGTTTTATCTACCATACTCCTCCCCCCCATAAAAAGAGACATCTCCTTAAAAGTATTCTGTGTAATGATACTTTAAATGCTACATGTGGACATTTCTCAACCCTTTCTTCTTTTAAAACATTTCATCTGGGGAATCCCTACAATCTTATGATTTTACAATAATAATAAAAATATTTTTTAAAAGAATAGTAATGATCAATAATGATTTAAGCATTCAAGAGTATACCTTACATAGTAAATGTGTATTTTTGTTTAAAAGATAACTAAAGATCACAAGATCTGACTAAAATGTCAACAAATTAGAATCTACAAATCTTGAAATCCAACTAAACAGTCTTCTTATAATATTAACATCCAAATTAAAATATCAATAGTGGAGATGTCAAATTTTTTTCTGCCAATTTTAAAGAAGAGTAAAGTTCTATAAGGACCAACACAAAACAAACAAGCCATACCTTTAAAGGAAGCTGGAATTTTGCCTATTTTACAATTTTTCATAGACTAGATTTTTAAAATCTGGTAATCAGGACTTTAGCAATCATATGGTCTAACTTTTCCATTTTTCAACATCTAGCAAAATGTCTGGCACACAGCAGGTACTTAAATGTTTGTTGAATTGAATTTCCAGATGAATAGACCGAGAAGTGACTTTTTGTGATCACAAAGCAAATTAGTGACTTAGTCAAATGTTGGGAAGCAGTTTACATGAATTTTTAGTTTCCTTGTGTGTGTTTGGAGGGAGAGGAAGGATATTGGGAATTCCCAAGGAGAAAACTCCTTGTGCTGACCCAGATTGAATTCAGGTCTCCTGATACAAAATCCATTGCCTTTTAGTATGACCTTTCCCAATATCATGAGTTATTTGTTTAGAGTTTTTTTAAATGGTAATAGTTTAGATGTTCTTTTAAATTAGGCTTTTTTAGCAGTCACCAAAACCATTTGGTATTGGCTAAGAAATAGACTAATTGATCAGTGGCATAGGTTAGGTTCACAGGACAAGATACTGAATAAAAATAGCAATTTACTGTTTGACAAACCCAAAGATTCCAACTTTTGGGATAAGAATTCATTATTTGACAAAAACTGCTGGGAAAACTGGAAATTAGTATGGCAGAAACTAGACATGGACCCACATTTAACACCACCTACTAAGATAAGATCAAAATGGGTGCAGGATTTAGGCATAAAGAACGAGATCATAAATAAATTAGAGGAACATGGGATGGTTTACCTCTCAAACTTGTAGAGGAGGAAGGAATTTGTGACCAAAGGAGAACTAGAGATTATTATTGATCACAAAATAGAAAATTTCGATTACATCAAATTAAAAAGCTTTTGTACAAACAAAACTAATGCAAATAAGATTAGAAGGGAAGTAACAAATTGGGAAAATATTTTTACAGTTAAAGGTTCTGATAAAGGCCTCATCTCCAAAATATACAGAGAATTGACTCTAATTTATAAGAAATCAAGCCATTCTCCAATTGATAAATGATCAAAGGATATGAACAGACAATTTTCAGATGATGAAATTGAAACTATTTCCACTTATATGAAAGAGTGTTCCAAATCACTATTGATCAGAGAAATGCAAATTAAGACATCTCTGAGATACCACTACACACCTGTCAGATTGGCTAAGATGACAGGAACAAATAATGATGAATGTTGGAGGGACTGTGGGAAAACTGGGACACTGATGCATTGTTGGTGGAGTTGTGAAAGAATCCAACCATTCTGGAGAGCAATCTGGAATTATGCCCCAAAAGTTATCAAACTGTGCATACCCTTTGATCCAGCAGTGCTACTACTGGGCCTATATCCCAAAGAAATACTAAAGAAGGGAAAGGGACCTGTATGTGCCAAAATGTTTGTGGCAGCCCTTTTTGTAGTGGCTAGAAACTGGAAGATGAATGGATGTCCATCAATTGGAGAATGGTTGGGTAAATTATGGTATATGAAGGTTATGGAATATTATTGCTCTGTAAGAAATGACCAGCAGGATGAATACAGAGAGACTTGGAGAGACTTACATCAACTGATGCTGAGTGAACTGAGCAGAACCAGAAGATCACTATACACTTCAACAATGATACTGTACGAGGATGTATGCTGATGGAAGTGGATATCTTCCACATAGAGAAGAGCTAATTCAGTTCCAATTGATCAATGATGGACAGAATCAGCCACACCCAGAGAAGGAACACTGGGAAATGAGTGTTAACTGTTTGCATTTTTTTGTTTTTCTTCCCAGGTTATTCTTACCTTCTGAATCCAATTGTTCCTTTGCAACAACAGTAACAACAACAACAACAACAAAATTCGGTTTTGCACACATATATTGTACCTAGGATATACTATAACATATTTAATATGTATGGGAATGCCTGCCATCTAGGGGAGGGGGATGGAGGGAAGGAGGGGAAAATTCGGAACAGAAGGGAGTATAACGGATAATGTTGTAAAAAATTACCTATGCATATGTACTGTCAAAAAATGTTATAATTATAAAATTAATTTTTAAAAAAGAAAGTACAAAAAAAATCAGGCTTTTTAAAAAAATCAGGCTTTTTAGATAGGAAAGGTTGAGTAAGTTGAGAATTTTGGCTGATAATGTTCCATGTCTAGAGAGTCCCTGAAAGAGAGTAGTATTTGAGGGAGCAGCTAGGTGGCGCAGTGGATAGAGCACCAGCCTTGAATTCAGGAGAGTAGTATTTGGAGAAACGCATATAAATAAATCTGTTACTTTGGCCCTATAGCCAGAAGTCTCTTAACTCAGGCTTCAGTTGGACTTTATTCTTGATGACATATAGATAGTGCCATCCTGGTTTCTATGTCAATTTAACTGAACTTAGACCTGACGCAGACAGGAAGCTGAATGTAGCATGTTAGAACAAATCTTACTAGCACCTCCTGCCATATGTGTAGTATGTTAACTGCTATGTGTAGTTAACAAGAGCTGCTTGTTATAGGTGGGACATTCATTTTCTGTATCTACAGAATCTTAGAATTGGGATGGACCCCCCCAAAAAATATCATCCAGTCCAACCTGTACCTAAACAGGAAATTTGCTCTGTAGTAGGATCACAATCTGGTGTAGAAGTAATAGGGCTTGATTTGATAGAAACTCAGAAGGCTGCATTTGAATACTGAAAAGTTTTGTTTCTTATTAACAGTTGTTTAACTTTTCTGGACATCAGTTTATCTGTCAAAGGAGGGGATAGGAAAGGAAAGTCTACAGGTGGTCTGTAAAGTCTCCTGTTTCAAATTGCATGTTCTAATCTAGGATATCTTTAACAATCACTCGGCTTCTGCTTGAACATTTCTGGGCTTATTTTTTCCCATCTTTCCTGACCTTTCTCTTCTCACCCCACCCCAACCTTCTTCTCAAATATGGGGAAGCACCTTATATGAATTTTAAATTTCTCTGTGTGTGTGTGTGTGTGTGTGTGTGTGTGTGTGTGTGTGTGTGAGGGAATGTTGAGAATTCCTAAGGAGGAAACTCCTTGTGCCAATCTAGATGACCGTCTGCTTCGTAACTTCCAGTTTTAAGTAGATAGTTTGTTGTTTAGAGGTTAACTTTTCTCTCCATGATTTCAAGAAGGCTTCTTGGAGGAGATAGCTCAAAGGCAAGAAAGAAAAGAAGTTGAGACAGGGGCGGGAGAATGATGTGAACCAGGTGCTGTTTTTGCAAGCCAACTCTTCCACCCTAGGATATAGTCAATAATTATGGCAGGTTCTTTTTTTTTTTTTTTAAGTAGTTTTTATTTACCAGATATATGCATGGATAATTTTACAACATTGACAATTGTCAAACCTTTTGTTCTAATTTTTCCCCTCCTTTCCTCCCCATGGCAGGTTGACCAATACATGCTAAATATGTTAAAGTATAAGTTAAATACAATATATGTATACATGTCCAAACAGTTATTTTGCTGTACAAAAAGAATCGGACTTGGAAATTGTGTGCAATTAACCTGTGAAGGAAATCCAAAATGCAGGTAGATAAAATTAGAGGGATTGGAAATTCTGTGTAGTGGTTCATAGTCATCTCCCGGAGTTCTTTCCCTGGGTGTAGCTGGTTCAGTTCATTACTGCTCTGTTGGAACTGATTTGGCTCATCTCATTGTTGGAGAGGCCCACGTCCATCAGAATTGATCCTCATACAGTATTGTTGTTGAAGTATACAATGATCTCCTAGTCCTGCTCATTTCACTCAGCTTCAGTTCATGTAAGTCTCTCCAGGCCTTTCTGAAATCCTCCTGTTGGTCATTTCTTACAGAACAATCATATTTATGGCAGGTTTTTTAAGTCTCCTTCAGGACAAACCTCGTCCCTTCAAAAATCCAGTGTAACTTAACCCCAGCACTACTTAGCTGACAGCGAAGTCTAGCTCTGGTTCAGATTCCTCCCCTTTTCCTCCACTCCTACATAAATGATGCAAAAGGAAGCACCTGAATCCCCCTTACGGGGGCACCAGGCGACTGCAGCTTTAAGGGGGGAAAAGGACTGGGTGAGAAAAGGCTCTGACTCACCTCCCTCTACCATTGGCTGTTGGCAGGATGGGGAAGGGAGAAATCTCATTTCAGGGATTGGTTCTGAGGAGGGGCCACCTCCTTCCGTGATTGGCTGACCTGTCAGGATATAAAGTGGTCATACCAGCCTCTTCATCAGTTGGAGGGAGGGAGGGGAGTGGTTCAGGTCAAAATTAGAGTTCTTTCTTTTTTAAGGGTCGCCCTCTCCCTGTTTAAATCTGTGTCCCAGTGGAAGCCGAAGAGACCATGAAGGAGAGACGGGCCCCCCAGCCGGCTGTGGCCAGATGTAAGCTCGTCCTGGTAGGGGATGTGCAATGTGGGAAGACAGCGATGTTACAGGTGCTAGCTAAGGATTGCTACCCAGAGGTGAGCTGCCTAACGGAGAGAGCGCCCACCAACCCCTCCCTTCCTGGGCAGTCTGAACAGAACCCTTGTGCTTTCTGTCCCCGGCTGCGACCCACTTACCGCTGAGCTCTCGGGCCGAGCCTCTCCTGGGACCTGTCCAGCTTCTGTCATCCTGCAGGTCTCATCCTTGTGCTCTCTCATCAGCCCTCATTGCCCAGAGGAGCTTCTGCATTGCCTCTTTCGCGCCCCTTCTCCCTTCCCCACGGCCACCTAGTCTCTGGAAAGGAGTCCAAAGGAATTTTTTAAAATTTAAAAGTCTAGATTTTCCTCTTGCTTGAAACCCATTCCTGCCCTTGTAAGGTTTCTGATTGTGAGCCATTCCCCAACCAGCCTTCTGTAGTCCGATTTCTACTGTTCTCTTGTGCGGATCGTATGCAGACTGGAGTTGGGGAAAACAGAAATGGGCTCCCATCCTAAAAAAGGAAAATGGAATGAAAGAAAATGAGAATATTTGGTTATCTCTCTGGGAGAGGGGCTGTATCTTAGTTAGATTGAACAGTGTGCCTATTCACCTGGGATTCCCTTTCCTCCCATATCACCTGACATTATTACAGGAAGATGGTACACAGTGGCACTGCCCATAGAAGCTCAGCTGAAGGATTGGGAAGCGAAAGAGCCTTGGGGAAGGGTCTGATGGTGGCTTTCTTCCCTTTCTCATCCCACAGACTTATGTGCCTACTGTATTTGAGAATTATACAGCCTGTCTGGAGACAGAGGAACAAAGGGTAGAGCTCAGTCTCTGGGACACCTCAGGTAAGAATGCTGATTCCAGATGTTCTTCTGCCCTTATCTGTAGCAGCTGTTTTTTCTCTGTGAGTGAGGTTAGGGAATAGAGATAAAAAAAAGGATATTGGTTTTGGCTTTCTCTTGGCCAGAGAGGAAAAGTCATGCCAGTTGAATGGTCTTGGGAATGCAAAGTTGGCAAACCCCAGACAGTTCTAGGGCTGGCTGAAAATCAACTAATTGAAAGAGCCTGTGTTGATACTATATACCCCAGGCAGACTAGACATAGGTCAAGGATTGTAGCGTTTAGATATGACATTGACATTTCCCTTCTTCCCTCTTCCCCACCAAACTAAATAAAAGAATGGAGGCAGTTATAATTAAAAGAAAGGGAACTAATTTGTGGAGGTGGGGGCATAGGAATTAGATTGGGAGAAGCAGGTTGGCCATGTAACTGGGAGTGTGTGTGTGTGTGTGTGTGTGTGTGTGTGTGTGTGTGTGTGTGATATTTTGTATCTGGTTTATTCTTCACATATTTCCATTGCAAGGATAGCAGCAGTGACAGTATCAGAGCACCCCTACTGCAGCTCATGGATAAGAAGATGCATTATCTGGTGTTTGGGAGGATGAGGAAATGGTTTACATTTAATGTCCAGAGATCCTTTTTGAACAGTGTCTAGTGAAGGAGGAGGTGGCTCTAAAGATGTCACCCACCGAAGGGGGGACAAAAGCAGTCACCCTGTTTTCCCAGAATGTGGAGAAATGACGTCTTTGCAGCCCCATCACAGATTCTAAGAGCATCATAGATTCTCTGCGCTAGAAAAACCTTTGCTTTGCTTCTGACCATCCCAAATCTCTGAATGACTCAATGTCTGTTTCCTTTTTCCCAAACTGGGCCAAGGGCCACAATTAGGGATTAAAAACAAGGAAAAAGGGAGAAAAAAAATCTTTTTGCCTTTTTTTCCTTGTCCTTCCTCCTAAGTACTTTTTCAGGCTGAGTTCAAAGGGGAACTCTGTCAGACAGTCTCCTGTTACAGAAATATAATGCCCTATTCACCCAAAGCTCTATTGTATAGTCTCTTCTCAGGCGGTGATGAATAAATGGGAAAGGTGGCAGGTGGTCCAGATAGGGAGCTTGGCACTGTTGTATACTCCCTTTTGCCTACTCCCAGCTGACCTGAAATGCAGAGGGGCTGCAGGTCTGGGTTGTGCATCTTCAGCACCTCCTCTCACAACCCCTCCAGGATTTAGACTGCAGCTCCAGGTTCCATATACATAGAAGGGGAGAAATGGAGAAGAGGGATTTTCATCCTTTCCCCCAGGCCCCTGAAAAAAAAATTAGAATGCATCCCCCAATAGAACTTGAATTCCATCTCTCAGCTGGGTGTCCACGAGGAAGGAAAAGATAATATAGAGGGCTATAGGATAGAAATTGTCCATATTGAGAGGAAGGGGTTTAAAGCAAAGATCTGTGTTCTAGTGATTTACTTGTCAGATTTGGGTGGGGGTTCTGATTGAAGTCAAAATGGAGGTGTTGTTTTTAATCCCCTGCCCACACCTCCACCATTCCCTTTATATCATAATGTTCTTTCTTTCCCAGTGCTGCAATGATATGACCCTACTTCAAAGGGGGGCTGTGGTGCAGGGGAGAGAGTTGTCGTCTTTTCTCTCCTTTTCTCAGTTCCTGTCATAAGCTTGGATTCCCCCCAGTTTCCATGGTAATTGCGGGTGCAGAGAGAAAGGCTGCTTGCTATTCTCAGCACGGACTGTCTGGGTTCCAAAGCTGATGCAGTTCCTTTTCCTGGGGAGGAAATGGGTAGGCTGGTCTTGTCCCCAGCATTCTCCTGTATCAGACACCCGGGTTAACAACTAACCCCCTTGCTATAGGGCAACTTCTCTGCCATACACATCTGGGCTGCTATTGGCCTTAATATGTTTAATATATATCCTGGTGACTGATCTTATCTTTTTCCTGTGAAAGGATTTTAGAAGTTAGGGATAGAGATATTAGAGACTTGGGGCTCTCCCCTCCTTCTCTTTTACCCTTCATGCCACAACTTCCACAGTTTTGACCCCATGGTAAGGGATCTGGACCGCTTGTTATATAACCAATAGAGCCATTTCCTAAGAAGGCAGAGACTGGAACAGGAAGGAGGGAAGGAGAATGAGTAGCACTGAAAATTGGGTCCTTTACAATCCCTAACTAGGCTTGGTGACATGGTGTTGTATGAAGAAACTGGTTAAATTGTAGTACCAAATATATTGCTGAAGTGAAAGAAGCCTCAAATGGGGTCATCTCTCTCTCTCTCTCTCTCTCTCTCTCTCTCTCTCTCTCTCTCTGTCTGTCTGTCTGTCTGTCTCTCTCTCTTTCTCTCTGTCTGTCTGTCTGTCTGTCTCTCTCTCTCTCTCTGTCTCTCTGTCTCTCTGTCTCTCTGTCTCTCTGTCTCTCTCTCTCTCTGTCACTCTCTGTTTCTCTGTAACTGTTTCTGTCTCTGTCTCTGTCTCTCTGTCTCTCTCTCTCTGTCACTCTCTGTCTCTCTGTAACTGTTTCTCTCTGTCTCTCTCTGTCTCTCTGTCTCTGTCTCTGTCTTCTCTCTCTCTCTCTCTCTCTCTCTCTCTCTCTCTCTCTCTCTCTCTCTCTCTCTCTCTCTCTCTCTTTCTCTCTCTCCTTTCATCTCTTCTAGGTTCTATTGGATTTGGGGGACTATTGATCTTCTCTCATTCCTTTCACTCTTTCCTCCTGCTTCTTCCTTTACATTTTTATAAAGGACCAGCTTAACTGCTCTAGAAAGAAGACAAGGGGGAGGGGAAAATCGTGGCATATGGAGGCAAAGAAAATGTGTGCCTGAGATCCTCTCAATGTAAAGAGGGAAAGGATTTTTATTTATTTTTATTTTTTTGATATTCTACATAAAAGTAGACAGATCCTTTGTTCTGATGATGGTTATGATAGCAGTGGGAGAGACAGTGATAGCAATTCCCTGAGTACATTGACTCTTCTTCCCTTCCTCCCTTTCCTTTTCCACCATCAGGTTCTCCCTACTATGACAACGTCCGTCCACTCTGCTACAGCGATTCAGATGCAGTATTGCTGTGCTTTGACGTCAGCCGCCCTGAGACTCTTGACAGCGCACTCAAAAAGGTGAGATTCCAAAAATCCTGGGATATTAGAGTGGAAGGAACCTGAGAGATCTTTCAATGCAGCCTCCCCACACAAATACACTTTTTAAGATGAGGAAGGGAGGCCCAAATTAGTCAAGTTGCCTTGCCCAAGAAAGAAAGCTGAAATAAAAATCCAGTCTTCTGATTGTCAATTTAGTAGTCTTTCCATTATATTGTACTTTTCCCCTAGAGGTCTACCAAACTGATAATATTAGAGAGAGGGAATGGGGTAAGAGACTTTGGGAACTTCTCAGTAAGATCACAGAGTAAGCAATAAAATTATATTGATAGATAACATTTTGAAAGCATTTTCTTTTGAAGCTTGAAGCCAGGTAATCCAGGATCAAAAGAACCTGACTAACATAGAACTAATTTGTTATTGAATTGCTAACTTTTTTTTCCTTTTCTGAGGAAATACAGATTACTTATTCCCTATCAAGGTCCCTTGGAAACTTTGGGAACTGCTTGCTCCAACTTTAAGGTTCTTTTCTTGGGTGCTTGCTTTGGATCTTTTGACAAGACAGAGAAGGAAAGCTCCCTTTGAGAGAGATATCACTGAGATGAACTTTCTCTGATAGGAGCTACTGTACTTAAAAGGGTTATTCTTGGCTGCAGTTTTGCGACTGGGTCATAGGACCTTTATTTCCTGGTATTTTTGAATCAGGACCTTTTAAGATCTAAGAGCAGTAATTACAGCTGCCTTTTCCCCATTTCCCTATCCCTACTCCTCACTCTCCATTGCCTATTTTCTCCTGGAAACCAAATATGAGGAGGGCAGGGCTGTTGATGAACTTGGTGATATTAAAATTTCCATTAGCAATTCTCCTAGTTCTGCCTAATTCCTTGGTCTTCTCTTTTATGAAATTTCTACTTAGCATAATGCCCAGCAGATAGTAGGTGCTTAATAAATACATATTCCCTTCCCTTTTTCTCTTTGCCTACAATCCTTCAGTGGAAGATGGAGGTTCTAGATTACTGTCCCAGCACCCGGGTACTGCTCATTGGCTGTAAGACAGACTTAAGGACAGACCTGAGTACACTGATGGAACTGTCCCACCAGAAGCAGGCACCTATCTCCCATGAACAGGTGAGTGTAAGAGTGTGTGTGTGTGTGTGTGAGAGAGAGAGAGAGAGAGAGAGAGAGAGAGAGAGAGAGAGAGAGAGAGAGAGAGAGAGTGTGTGTGTGTGTGTGTGTGTGAGAGAGAGAGAGAGAGAGAGAGAGAGAGAGAGAGAGAGAGAGAGAGAGAGAGTGTGTGTGTGTGTGTGTGTGTGTGTGTGTGTGTAGGAGTTGGTTGTAGTAAGAGGGTTGCCAAGTATATGGGACTGCTGATAAGCAAGACACTTTGGCAACAGTGTGACAACCCCTCCCTGGAGTACTTTACCTGCTGCCTTTAGATGTAAATAGCAGAGATTTAGATATAAATAGCAGCTATTTAGAAGGTAGAAGGTAGTGGGATAGCTCCAGTCACTAATCAATCCCCCACATAGCAATAAACCTCTGTTTCATGTAAACAAACTTCACAAAGAAACAGTTGAGTTATTTTTTTTTTGATGTCAGAGAAGGAATCTGGATTGCTCTTTGTCCCCATTGGTCCTGAAGCAGGAAGAAGTTTAGGTTAAAGCCTCCCAGGATTGCTTCATGAAGGAAACAATATTGAACAACTTGGAGATGCTAGGATGTTCACCTCTCCACAGGGTTGTGCCACAGCCAAGCAACTAGGTGCTCAGATTTACCTGGAATGTTCAGCCTTCACTTCTGAAAAGAGTGTCCATAGCATCTTCCGGACAGCTTCGATGGTGTGCCTGAACAAAGGCAATCCTCTTCCACCCAAGAGCCCAGTGCGCAGCCTCTCCAAACGACTCCTGCATCTTCCCAGCAGATCTGAACTCATCTCTTCTACCTTCAAGAAGGAAAAAGCCAAAAGCTGTTCCATCATGTGAAGGGAAGGTCTGGGGGTGGGGGGATTGCCTCCCATTTCCTCCCACTTCCTCTCCTAGGAAGAGGAGGCATGGGGAGAGGGAGGATGAGACATTTTAGGACACCAGACATGAGTTTTTCAGATAGCCAAGGTGAGGGCTTAGAGGGATGGTACGGGCCCAGGACAAGGATCTGATACAGAGGGAGAATCATCACCCCCCCCAGGCCAGGAAATAGAGTTATGGAGGGGGCCAGTTTACTCCAGTGCCCCCTGCCCAGGGAGAAAGAAAAGTATAGGGGGTGCAGGAGGTACTCTGGCCTCATGGGCCCAGGCCCAGACGCCTCCATCTTCAGCATCTTCCATGCAGTGTTTCCATGCAAGTCTGGGAGGTAGATAAGGAAGGCCAGCTCCCTAGTTCCCCTACCAGGAGATAGCCAAGAGTGGGGATGCACAGAGTAGGCAGCAGAAGGGTCTGCTCTGGCAGCTTAGCTTGGGTACTTCCCAAATGAAGCCAGAAAGGCTATATTTAGTCAGAGCCATTGAGAAGGAAACTCATCTCTTTGCACAGCCCATGTCTCATATAGATGTGACATTAAACATCCATATGCTTCTCACCCAAGTCCCCAGGGTCCAAGGAAGAAGCCCTGACCCCCTTCTCCTGCCAGAGCATGAGGTGGAGGCATGCTACCAGGGGCAGGGGCAGGCGGGGGCACAAGTTTTCTCAGCCCTCTTCGAGGGCAGCACAAGTAGAATTTGTTTTAGAGACTTTTGTCTTTAGAGTTGGTGAGTTGAAGGGGAGGGATAGGGGAGTATATCAATCTGTTACATGTTCTGTGTTTAAAGAAAACTTATTAATGAAAAATATAACATGAAATCAGGCTCAGTTTTTCTGGTTACTTTCTTTCCCCTACATTGATTGACTTTTTAATAATCTCCCTATCCTCCTTGTTGTTTCTCTCAAATGGTTCTCTGAGAAAAAGGGAATAGTTGGTCTAGTACCCTTCCTCTAAATGGTTAGACTCTACCTAACTTAATCTTATTAGAAAATTCACTCATTCTTCCAAGAATTACTACACTAGTAGATGTCTGGTATTTTTTTTCCCTTTCAACTTTTTGGTATCCATTTCTCTCCCTCCTCATCTATACCAATGACTCCTTGGCTCCCTTCCCAGCTAAAATACACCTTCTACAAGAACTTTTTTCCAACTTCTCTTAATTCTAATGACCCCCTGTTGATTATTTCTCATTTATTCTGTACAAAGCTTATTTGTCATATTTGTTTGCCTATTGTTTCTCCCAGTAGATTGTAAGCTCCTTGAGGAAGACTATCCTTTGCCTTTTTTTTTTTTTTTTTTGCATCCAATAACTAATTCAATAAGCATTTAGTAAGTGTAATGTTCTGGTTAGCTTTCTGGAGATCCAGAGATAAAGTCCAAAAGTCTTTACTGTCTCCTTCACACTCTGTCTCCTTGCCTGGAGCTCGGTTAGCTTTCTGGAGGCCCTTCAGACGGGCTTTGGTCTCACTGGGGGAAGCAGGAGAGCCACCCTGAGGCAGATGAAGATGGAATATCTCTCTCCTGAAGTCTCCTTGAGTCTGAGAGCTTGAGCTCCAGCCTCCAGTCCTCTGGGGTTTTTTTTTTTTGAGTCTGTCTCTGGCTGAATTTGTCCCAGTTTATATGCTCTATTACAATTACATCATTACAGTACACTGAGTATAAAACAATCATTATATCACTAGGACAATCGTACTGAACTAGAGAACTCACATGCTAAACTAGATAACCATTGCATTATCAATTCCACTGCATTAACACCTTGTTTTAGGACTAAATCATACTGAGCCTTGAGTATATTTCTCCAAAGTTCCTGCCCTTTACAATTAAGTACCTACTATATGCCAGACACTATGTTAAGTCTTTGTCCAAGTATTTGCCTAGCATATAATATGTGTTTAATAAATATTTTTGACAGACTGACATAGGGATAACCCCACTGAGGATACTCTGTTCTTGGGGTTGTAGGACTGAAGCCACAGTCTGGCAATAATTGTAAAGATTAAAAACTTTAGTCTTAAACATTGGTTCTTAGTATAGATGAGGAATAAAATGAGTTGCAGTTCTGGTCTTGCCTGTTATAGGAATGGGGAGTTGCAGCCCTTTTCTATATTGACTTTATCTTAGTTGTCATAAAGCAGAAAACTTGACCATCCCTATGCACTAATACCATAGGAGATATTGGCATGTGGTTGCTTACTTTTACAATATTGAAGGGGGATGTATTTCTGCTGAGGATGACCAGCATCCCTCTGTTCTTAAATGATTATTTATTTCTATTTCCCCACAACAAGCATGTTTCTGCACTATCCAGTATGGACCATTAAAGAGAATACTGCTTTTTCTCTTCTCCTTGTCCCCATCCTGCCTGTCTTGTTATCCACCTCCTTTGGGCTGCCTCCCTTGGTCCTATCATCCAATAGCACAATCTTCAAGCTCTTATTGCCTTCCAAGTCCATGGGCCTTGGCTGGCTTTGGTCTTATTATCCCACAGGTATGAAGTCTGACCAAATTTTATCCTAAGAAAGAGGCCTTTTACTGGTTCACTAGAATAATTGTACTGTTATGGAAGCTCTTTAGGCTACAGGGTTGTGAAAAGAATGAAATAAGGAATGAAAGAATAATCTAATGAGCTAGGTCACATGCCAAGTTACTTTGGACTAAGGGTGGGGTGGAGGCCTATGGTTGGGCTGAATTGGATTCTAGATAGTTTGGTATATAGAAATTTTGTGCAAATGGGGTTCAAAATAGTTTAAGGGCACTCAATAGATGAAAAGGATGGGAGTGCAAATGCTTAGCTCAGCTTTGGCTCTATGGTGCAGTTCATCAGTATGATTATGGCCCTGGTTTTGGTGCTATTGTAGCTTTACTATACTTAGAAGGGGTGAATACCTGTCATGAAGTTGTCAGCTTGATTTTATTTCTATCCTCAGAGGAGTTGACTGTCCTTGGGTGGTTTGGGCTGTCCAGCAAATGCCTTCAAAGAAAAATAAGACCCCTCGAAGGCATGAATGCATAATGAAAGAAAACTTGGTTCAACCCTGACTCAGCAGTTAAATAACTGTGATCATGGGTAAATCCTTAATACAGTATCTTTTTTTTTTTTTTTTTTTTTTTTTTTTTTTTTTTTAAGCTAGAAAGATCTCAGGAATTATTTAGGCCCAACACTCTCATTTTAGTGATAAGGTAACTGGGGTCCTCTTTGTTTAAGTACTTGTTCAAGGTCACACAAAATAGTGTCAGAAGCAGAATTTAAACCTAAGTTCCATTACAGAATAAGCACTCTTTCCACAGTGCTAGCTGGAACTTATTTTAGAATGTGGGTGCAATTGCTGTTCAAGGATTTGATAGCAAAAGCACCTTACTTTGTTTGAAGTATTATTATGATTTTGAGAGAAGGTAAAATTATCAGGCTTCTCAATTTTTCTGTCCCTCTGCCTTAATCAATTTTCTGTAAAATTAAAGTTCCCTGAGGCCAAAAATTCCCTTGTTAGGTTTTTGTTTTTTGCTGTTGTTTTCCTAGTATCTAGTGTATGCTACATATAAGTATAAATTTATTTTTTAATTGAAGGAACTATGAAATGTTATAATTGTTATATCTGTGCAAAAAAAGGACACTAACCAAAGCTGACTGCTATTTCTCTATATCCAGAAGAATGTATTTAAGTACTTTAATCTTGGAACCTTCTCTTTTTGCTTTGAGTTGCTGTTCCCTAAATTGCAGTAGTAGAAGTCAAGTTCCCATCCTCAGGGAGTTTACATACTAGGAAGAAAAAACCTCCACCACAACACAAATAGTTAGAAATTAAATTTTATAAATGCTAAAGAAATAGAAAAAACAAAAATTTTTTCTTAAGAGGGAAAGAGTAGACTTTTAGAGTTAAAATACAAAATGATACATATATTTTTGACATCACTTCCTTAGTTTAAGAACATGAAAAACATATTTGTTATTATTTTGTTTATGACATTATTTCATATAATAGATTTAAAGGTATTCAGATAATCCCAAATTTTTATAATTTATTTGTTTTGGATTTTTTTCTTCTAAAAGTTCTACTTCAATAATTCATTGTGGTCTGGAAGTGATCCTTGCTATCAGCAAAGTATAAACTCTGGATAAGTCTACCATCCTGGAATGTCTAGGTCTTCCATGTGAGTATTTATTTAGCCTACACCAATAGGCTCTTTGGCCATGGCAACCAAAGGAAGAAAGGAAATTTCTTCTGATTCTATAGTGACTGATGAAATATCAGAACAAAAGGACAGAGAATGCTAAGTTTCATATAGTTATAGACTCTATACGTGAGATTGCTGTTATGGCCAATGAATTGATATGCTATTTAAAGAACTAAACCATCTATACTGCTATTCTCTAAATGAATGGCCAAAAAAAAAAAAAAAAAGAAAGTTCTGGCTAAATGGAAGTATGGCTCACAGATTCTCCTAGAATAGCCAAAATATTATGACTGTTAGTGGCAACACAATCATGAAAACGTTAAGGGATCCTTTTAAAATTTTCTCAGAACAAGGAAGATACAAGAATGGAAAAAGAAAGGCTCACTGACATAATTTCCTCCAAATAATCAATAAAAAAGAATATTCACAACTGTTGACCCAAATGCCTGTTTCCTGATCTTCATAAGATCTATACAAGAATGATACACAGAATAGATATCAAAGGTGTCCTTAAAGAAAATGAAGTGAATTAAGCTTCCCAAACAATTTTACATACAATCTTTACAGATGGCCTGAAAGTTACAAAGAATGTAAGGTCATGATACCAAAACAACAATGGATTTGGCAAAGAAAAATGCAGTCTTAAATTGTGGAAATGTTTTAGGATGCAAATATTCATTCCTTAAACTTTTACAAATCAAATGTATTTTTTAAAGCTCTAATGTTTACTATATGATGATTACATTTCTTAAACAAAAAAAGTACCAAGCAAATATGGGTTCCAGAGATGTTATCCAAGTTAAATGTGCATTTTATATATGTTACATTTCAATTAAGTTATTAAACTTACACAAATGCCTTTCTTCCTTTATATACCTATGTATGTTGTACAGCTTTGATGTATTAATATCTCAATGGAACTAAAAACTAGAGTTGATTGATTTCCAAGTAGGATTATTTTTAAAAGGATTACTATAAATATTTATTTTACTGAAGATTTCTAAACTATTATCCAATTCAGAAAATACCAATTTATACTTTACAGCTATATAAAACAAGCAACCCATTATAAGTAACAATAAAATTTCAAACATTTAAATTGAATAAACTCCTAAAATATTCTAGATAGATTTCCCCTTTTTACTATAATAAAAGGAAAGTAATTCATAAAATAAATTTTCTTATTTTAGTTATTGTTAGTCATATTCAGTGAAGAAAGTGAACAGCAAAGGTTTTTCTCACTGAGATGAGAGTGGAGAACAGTCCAGCACAAATGGCCAAAGCAAGACAGAAAGAGGCCAAGCCCCAGCTAACCAGAGCCTTTGGGGACAACTGAATCAATAGAGACTTCTGGAACTCTTAGCCCACAGTTGGTAAGGGGATCAGACAACTGACCAAAAGGGCAGACTCTGCTAGAAACTTTGCTGGCACTGGGTGTAGGACTCCATTGCAGTAATCAAATGGGGACATAGGTCTCAGAACTGAGTCCCATTGTGAGGAGGAACATCAGCACACTTAAGAGTATGTAGCCACAGAAGTGGGAATCCTAGTCACAGGTCCTATGGTTGCTCACAAACCAGAGCCCAGGCCATGAGAGCAGTAACCACACCTCTCCCTAAATCATATCACCTTGGAAGAACTAAACACTTGCAGGTTCCCAGAATTAACTTTGAAAACAGCAATGCAAAAAACCTGAAGCTTGGAATAGTTCCTCTGACACCAAAAGAGCAAAATCCAACTTTAAAATAAAATTAAAGTCAAGAAATATGTTGAGAAAATGAGCATCATCATCCTCATCATCATAATAATAATTTGACCACAGAAAGTTACTATGGTGATAGGAAAATCAAAATACAAACTCAGAAGAGGACAACAATATCAAAATAACTAAATGTGAAGCCTCAAAGAACAATGTAAACTGGTATTAGATCTAAAAAGAATTCCTAGAAGAGCGCAAAAAAGATTTTTTAAAATTAAATAAGAGAGAGAGAAGAAAAATTGAGAAAAGAAATGGGTGATGCAAAAATATCATGATAACTGTGGAAATATGCATAGAAGAATTGTACATGTTTAATATATATATTGGATTAGTTACCATCTAAGGGAAAGGATGCTGGGAAGTAAGGGAGAAAAAAATTTGGAACAACAGGTTTTGCAAGAGTGAATGTTGAAAACTAACTGCATATATTTTGAAAATAAAAAGTTTTTTAAAAAATAAAAATAATTACTATACAAAAAAAAGGAAATCATGAAAAAGAGGCAACAGCTTGGTAAAGGAAGCACAAAAATGGAAAAAGGTATATTAAAAAGTCACCCTTATAAAAAGTGTCTTGGTTAAATGGAAAAGGAAATACAAAAGTTCAGTAAAGAAAATAATTCCTTAAAAATTAGGATTGGGCAAATGGAAACTAATGATTTTATGAGATATCAAGAAACAATAAAACAAAATCAAAAAAAAGGAAAAAAGGAAAGAAAATATGAAATATCTCATTGGAAAAATGACTGAGCTGGAAATAGATACAATAAGGTAATTTAAAGATTATTGGACTATCTGAAAGCCATGATCATAAAAAGAGCCTAGACATCGCATTTCAAGAAATTATTAAGGAAACTTCACTGATAGTCTAGAACCAGAGAGTAAAATATTTATAGCCAAATGCCAGCAGTTCTTTTTGTAGTGGACAAGAATTGGAAATTGAGCTGTCCATCAATTGGGAAATGACTGAACAAGTTGTGGTGTATGATTATAATGGAATATCAGAAATGATGGGCAGAATGATTTTTAAAAAGCCAAAAACCTGGACTCACATGAACTGATGATCCAAAGTGAAATAAGTAGAACCAGAAAAATATTGCACATAATAGGAGTATTATAATAGGATGACCAACTATTCTTAGAAATAATAATCCAAGACAATTCCAAATAATTTAAGATTTAAAAAACAACCTATCCATTTGCACAGAAAGTAATGAAGGAACCTGAATGAAGATTGAAATATACTTTTTTCCCCCTGAAGCAATTGGGGTTAAGTGACTTGCCTGGGGTCATAAAGCTAGGAAGTGTTAAGTGTCTGAGGTCACATTTGAACTAAAGTCTTGTTGACTTCAGGGATGGTGCTCTATCCACTTCGTCACCTAGTATAAGTATATATATAAGTATGAAGTATACATATACATATATATATATGTATGAAGTATACTTAAACAAACAAATAAAAAACCAACTTTTTAATTTCCTTGGCTTTGTTGGATTTTATCTGTTTTCTTTTACAACATGATAAATATGGAAATATGCTTTGCATACCTGCACAAGTATAATGTATATTAAATTGCTAGCCTTCTCAATGAAGAGGGAAGAAAGCAAGGAGAGAATTTGAAACTAAATTTTTAAAAAAATAAATGTCAAAAATTGTTTTTACATGCAATTGAGGGAAAAATTAAGTATTTTAAAAAACTATTTATAATAGCTCTTTTTGTTATAGCAAAGAAATGAAAACACATGTATGTCCATTAACTGAGCAATGGATAAACAACATATGGTATATAATTTTTTTAAATGTAAGTTTTTAATGAACAAAAATTATTTTCTCCCTCCCATTCCTTCCTACTATTTAAAAAAGAAATAGAAAAACAAAAATTTTGTAATAAATGTGCTTAACCAAGAAAAACAAATACTTATATTGGTCATGTTCCTTCCCCTCCCCCCTTCCAATTGCATCTCATTCCATACTCTGAGTTCACATTACCTCTCTATCAATGGTAGTTGAATAGCATGCTTCATCACTGATCCATAGGAATCATGATTAGTTGTATTTGTCTGAGTTCTTAGATCTTTTTTTAAAAATACATTTTAAATTTTTAAAAATAATTATTTCCCATTATATTTTTTAAAAATTAAACATTGATTTTTTTTTTTTTTAATTTGAGTTCCAAACCCTCCCACCTCTTGAGGGATTGAATTGAGAGAACTAAAATAGCAAGTGGTATTGGAAATTGAATGAACCAAATTATTTTGTGACTCACTTCTGGAGCTAGTTTAGTTTCCTTTCTATTCAATTATGTGTCTGGTCTAACTTCTGTCTTGTAAGAAAACCATTCAATTGTGGGAATTGAGAGAAAAACTTACTATATTGTTTGAACCTAACAGTGTGTAGCTGAGAAGCTGGAAGCTACTTACTTTTTAGAGAGCCTCAACTAAAGACCGAGGTTATGCTGACAAGAGACCTTATTAGATCCTAAGATTGATTCAAGGAGTTATATATCTCAAACAACCCATATGTCTTATCTGAAAACTGGCTCTGTAATGTTCAATCAATTTTTTTTTTGGTTGTTTAGACACTTGGAGAGAGTAGGACACCTTTTTTTCCCCCCTTCTCATTTCAGGGAATTGCTCACTCTCTTTCTCAATTTGAAAAGTCTCTAATCTTTCCTCTAATTTGAGATAAATTGAAATGCTTGTTAACTCAACTTTCTGTTTCTTCAGTCATTTCATGTATTATCTGCCACATGAGAATACAAGCAGTGACATTGCTGTGAAATCATGCAAAACATATTTCCACATAAGGTATGTTGCAAAAGAAAAAACATACACACACAAAACAACATGCTGCAATATAAATTTAGAGTTCATCTATGCTTTCTGTAGGTGATATTAACATTTTTCATTATGCATCTTTTGGAATTCTCTTGGATCATTGTTTTGATCAGAGCAACTGAGTCTTTCATAGTTGATCATCATTATACTATTTCTGTTATTGTATATAACAATATATATTCCTAGTTCCTCTCACTTCAGTTCATATAAGACTTCTAGTTTTTCTGAAACCATTCCATTTGTCAGATCTTGTAGTACAAGTAGTATTCCATTATAATCATAGACCACAACTTATTCAACCATTCCTCAATTGATGGGAATTCCCTCAAATTTCTAATTTTTTGCCATTAGTAAAAAAAATACTGCTATAATTTTGTGTCTATAAATAGGTGCTTTTCCCATTTCTTCGGGCACTTTGGGATACAATCCTAATAGTGATATTGCTGAGTCAAAGATTATGCACTGTTTTTATAGCTCTTTGAGCATAGTTCTAAATTGCTCTCCAAATTAAGTTGGATCAGTTCATGGGGAATTCTTATATTTTTCATTTTTTTTTTTTGGTCTTTACTATAATATAAAGTAATACAATGGAATAGAATTTTGTGATAAGAAATGAGGAAAAATGTGACAAATTTGCAGGCGTGAATTTGTTTGACTTGGTTTCACGAGGGGAGCGTTTCTCTTTTAGTAGAAGGACACACACACAAAAAAGAAATAAGAATTAATGAAACAAAAAATAAACAAAAGACAACAGAAGGAAGTTCATAAGGTAAAAATAGGCAGTTATTTTGTTACTATTGATGTTAAACTTAATATACTCTTTCAAAAACCAAATTGGTCATAATAAAGTTCATAGTTCCATATCTAAAAATAAACAAGCAGGCCAACTCTGGGGTGAGATGAAACTGTGAGCTGTGAGAAAAAAAAGTTCACTCTTCATTTTCTTTGTCCTTCTTCCTTAGAGCAGCAAAGGAGAGAAGGAAATTGGAAATTGTGTCTTGCAGCAAAAGCACATAACTTTAGGACATCCTACTATCAGCAGAGAGCAAGCATTAGGAGTCCCCTGGGGAGTTGAGCTGAGCAGCTAGAGGAATTGAGAATCTAGCCATTGCATCCTTGATCCTACTGCTCAAGAGACAAAAGATCTCAAAGCATAAGACCCATCTGATCTGTGGGCTCCAATTCTTTCTGAAAATGCACAGTAGTGCACTAGGTCAGATTTTCAGCTGAGTTTATACAATAAAGCAGCATATTGTGGAGACTGAAACCAAGGTTAATGGGGGCATTGCAAAGGACATCAATAGCCCAACAGCACTGCAGTACTGGAATCATTAGTCGCCCCTCTCCCATGCACCTGGGTGTGATAGAGTAAGTAAATTTGAATTCCAGTGTTTCCATAATGTCCATTATCTGTAGTTCAGTACTTGCTTCTTATTAGGCACATAAGTACTTACTTGATTTAGTTTTTAAAGAATTTTCTCACTCCAAGTGCTCTCCTTCCTAACTCTGAAAAATACAAATGAATGAATATTGCCTGCTATATAATACTGCCACAGGGGATCCAACCTGCAAGTTGAATTGCAGTCAGAGTCTGGAGATGTAGCATTTTGTGGAATCATCTAATACTTATTTTGAATTTGCATATGCAGGAGCCCACTGGAAAGATTCTTATCTGAAATCTCCCTCTTAGACTCTAGTTATCAGATTACAGGAATATACTGTAGAATCAATTTTTTTTTGCTTTCTTTGGGTTTTTTTTTTGGTTTTGGTTTTTGATGTCTTTCCTTTACAAGTCGAACGAATTGCTTTGAAAAAAATTAAACTGAGTCCCACAAGACTTTCCTTTTTGGAATTCCCATTTGTGGTTACCTCAGTTGCATCTAGGCCCAGCTCCAGTAAAGCTTTACTTCCTCCTGCCATTTGCTTCATCAGTTGAAATGCTGTCATGCATGTACCCTTTGTCCCACCACCTCTCTTTCCAATTATGGAACCATATTCAAATCAATTCTATCATTGTTCCTGGTAAAAGTGTGCCAATATATCACTATGGCTTTGCTCATCAGCCCTGTTTTCCAATTCAACAAATCCCTCCATTACCACCACTCCCCTATATGTGGCAGTCTCATCTATTAGAATGTAAGCTCCTTGAGAGAAGGGAAGAAAATTCTTGTCTTTATCCTTGTATATACATCTTCAGCACAATTCTAGGCATGTAGTACACTCTTAATTTACATCTTTTCTTTTATTTATTCTTATATGTTGAAATCTGTTTTATTATTGTGTTCATTATAAGTATAGAAGCTGATATAAAAAGGAATGTTGAACTCATAGACTAGTAGTACCTACAAATATACCTAGGACACTCTGTGGGGCTTACTAACATTAATTTAGTTTTTAATAAAATTTTAAACAGATATGGACATCTTGCTCTGTTGTGGTATCAATGTAGATAATTTTTCTAAGATCTTTATGGACTGCAGCTCCTGAGGATAAGATTTGCCTCATAACCTAAAAACCCAAGAAATCAGCACTAAATATTTCATTCCTTTTCTGAAGCCCCACCCAACTTTGGGACTTTTGGGGATTTGATTGCTTTCCTTCCTTCCTTCCTTCCTTCCTTCCTTCCTTCCTTCCTTCTTTCCTTCCTTCGTTCCTGCTTTCCTTCCTTCCTTCCTTCCTTCTTTCTTTCTTTCTTTCTTTCTTTCTTTCTTTCTTTCTTTCTTTCTTTCTTTCTTTCTTTCTTTCTTTCTTTCTTTCTTTCTTTCTTTCTTTCTTTCTTTCTCTCTTTCTTTCTTTCTTTCTTTCTTTCTTTCTTTCTTTCTTTCTCTCTCTCTTTCTTTCTTTCTTTCTTTCTCTCTTTCTCTCTTTCTTTCTTTCTTTCTTTCTTTCTTTCTTTCTTTCTTTCTCTTTCTCTCTTTCTTTCTTTCTCTTTCTTTCTTTCTTTCTTTCTTTCTTTCTTTCTTTCTTTCTTTCTTTCTTTCTTTCTTTCTTTCTTTCTTTCTTTCTTTCTTTCTTTCTTTCTTTCTTTCTTTCTTTCTTTCTTTCTTTCTTTCTTTCTTTTTCTTTCTCCAGACTTCTGTCCTGCTATGAGGTAAGTTTACACCTCCATTGGAAATGCCCTATACTTTTGCAGAAATTCACTGAAGAAATTTTTACAATAGCATCCCCCAGATAAAAGGAAAATGGATTCCTAACAGGTGACAGATTTATTTTAACAAACTTTGGGTAGATCTTAGGAAACTGGCTCCTTGAAAACTCACTTCTCTTTTTCTTGGGACATCTGAATAAGCTTTAGTCAGCTATAATAGCAGGCTTTACTTTCTCTTTTAAGCATCTATTTTAACTTTTTTTCCCCACTAACCCAGTCAATTAAATGTCAAAAAGATACCAAATGTCCTAAATAAAAAACTTTCTATCTATAAACTAAAATCATAAAGATAATCACATCATAGAACAATCTCAAAAGGCAACTTTATTACAACTTAACATCTTTGAGACTATTTTTCCTCAGTAGTAAAACAGAAGATACCTGTAGTATCTGCCTCTAAGGGCTATCACAAGGATCAAATGAGTGTTTGTAGAAGTTTTCATTTAATTTAATAGCAGCTCAGGAATTAATGTCTTAAAGTAATAACATGTGGGTGTAGGAGAAAAGGTGCTGTGCTTCAGAGAAACTCCAAGGAGTGCAGCTCCAGAGTATGAGAATGAACAGGGGCAAGGAACATTATCTCCAACTTCCAGAACCCATTCCTTCCTTTAATTTCCTTTGCCCTAAATTGTAACTTTTCCAATTGTTCTTCCTCTTTTCCTTGGCTTTAGGGGTTCATATTTTCAAACCTACAAGATTCTTTAATGTACTAATTAAATAATTTTCTCTGCCTTTTTCCCCTCTTGTCCCTGTCTGTCTCCTGCTCAGCTTGTAGTGTTCTCTGGTTCGGTTTTCTGGGGGTCTCTGGAGCAGCCTTCATTTCAGTTCAGTAATCACCACAAGAACAGCCAGGTGTTAAAGTCCAAGTCCTTTATTATCTCCTTCCTGGGGCTGGGCAGCTTTCTGGAGAGACTTTCAGACCTGCCTTGGTCTCAGTGGGGGAAGTGCAGGAGGCCAGGCCAGCCACCAGGAGCCTGACTGAAGGTGAAATGAATCTCTGTCTCCTTGGCTCAGAGAGCTTCTAGTTCGCTTGTCTTCTGTGGCTCTAAGTCCCTGCTTATATGCTCCATACTGAGTATAAACCAATCATTATATCTCTAGGAAACCATTATTTGTTGTAGGATTAATTCAATAACCATTGTTTCATCGATTCCACTTAGTACCTTGTAAGCATCCTTGCTTCAAGTTCAGAGTTCTAGCCCATAACAATTACTAATGTGAATCAATCCTAGAACTGAAAAGTTCAAAGGGACCTCATTGACCAAAGCATATGCAAAAGATATAGCTATATTTGTGGAGAACTATCACATATACATATATGTGGGTATATGTGTGTTATGTGTTGACAAGATGGAGATCTCTTAAGACAGTTATGAAAATCGAGTAAGGCTTCATCTACCTCTGAGGTGGAGTAGGCCTGAAGATCTACATTGATTCAAGGGCATACCTAAGTCCCCTTCCTGCTATCCTCCCATGACATCAGTTTCTCCCTACTTCATCAAATATGGGT
The DNA here is from genome assembly GCF_048593235.1 of Sminthopsis crassicaudata. Taxonomy (NCBI): domain Eukaryota; kingdom Metazoa; phylum Chordata; class Mammalia; order Dasyuromorphia; family Dasyuridae; genus Sminthopsis; species Sminthopsis crassicaudata. The sequence continues at coordinate 233,143,167 of NC_133621.1, forward strand.
AACTATGTACTTATTGGCCAGTTCAATTTCCTGGGTAGTTCCCTCATTTAGAATGTAAGACCCTCAGCCAATGAGGATGATGGTCAGTGGTGGGAGGGGTGTTTGCCTTTGGGACTATTTAAAGTGTCAAACCTGTCCCAGAAGGGGCCTCCTCCTTTCCAGACTGGAGAGAGGCCTGCCTCTTGGGAGAATGTACAATACACTTTTGCTTTGCTCCTAGAGATCTCTCCAGCTTTTTATTAGATGGTGACCCCTCACCCTTCTGAGCCACACATGTATGCGTGTATTTTGTGGAGAACTATTTAAAGGGATGAAGATGTGTTTGTACAGAAATAAACAGTACTTTGGGAGAGCTGAAAATACCCAGAAGGTTTAGCAAGATGGTTAGTGCTTAATAAATGTTTATTGCCTTCACCACCCCCATGCCACACTCCCTGCCATATCCTTGAAAAAAAAAAAAAAAAGTCACGGAGAATGATTCTTCATGATTATACTTGCACACACAAAAAAAGTGTCTTCTGGGTTTTGCAAATCTGGTGGCATAATATCTTTGCCTATCCAAGCAAATAAAATGGCCTCATTTCCTTCAATTTAAAAATGAAGGAGTGGGAAACTAAGCTAAAATCTCTAGCTCTGAACTCTGAAAGTGTGGAACCCAGAGAAATCTGGGGGAGGGAAGCTTCCTTAGCATATCCAGGACACTACATTATCCTCTAGGAGGCGCCAGTCCCTGGGAGATACTGATTGCCCAGAGGCTCCGCCCCCTCAACCGATCGCCTGCGCTATGCACGCTGGGAATTGTAGTTTCCTGTTTCGCGTGGTAAGCCCAGGCCCAAGAGGCCGGGGACTCACTTTCCCAGCTTATTGCGCGGCCCCAGGTGCTATCTGGGTGATTAGAAACCGGGAAAAATGGCGGTCCCTCAGCGACGTTAAGGCCGCGTTGAACGGTTCAGCTCCGGTGTGGTGAGTCCTGGGCACTGAGAGCAAGAACGGGATCTGAGGCCCCGAAACCCTGGGAATCAGGAACGGGAGTGGGACTTGCGAAGGCGCCATGGGATACAGGAAGGAGGGTGGGGATGGGGTGCATCCCCTTCCCAGGGGATACTCTCGTTACTTGCTTGCATCCTCGGGGAGCTGCCTGTGACGGGCGGCAGGGGCCGCTTCCGCCTCTGACGCGTGCTGAGGTCTGCGGAATGGATGACTGCATGAAAAGGTCTTTTCCACAGCCCTCCAGTCCAGGGTCCGGGAGCGGCCGCTGGAACTGTGATCACTCCCCCTCCCCCCTCTCCCTCCCTCCCTCCCTCCCGCCGAGTCGGGCCCAGTATCCAGCCCCCCACTAGGCTAGTCTTACTATAATTCCTGCGTGCGGAACCGAGGCACTCTACTAAGCACTGGGGGGTGGGGTTTGGGGGGAAGGTAACGGGTGTGGGGGGGGAGGTAAAAGTTCAGATCAAAAAAGACTTTCTGGAGACTGTAGTCTAATGGGGACGGCGGCCCACAGCACAAATAATTAATCATGGATAAGTGCATTAGAAGCTTTAGTGTGCAAAAAGACTTCCCAGTTCCATCTGGGAAGACTTAAGGAAAACACCGTCCACTTTTCCAACTACAGAAAGCCATAAGGGATGACACTCTAGGAAAGGGGGAGGTGGGAGGATGCAGGGGACATTTAAAATAAAAGATATAAGTAAAAATCTACTTAATACAAAAGCAATAGCATCCCCTCACCCCCACACCCCAAAAAATGTAAGTGAGAAAAATGCCAGGTAGAGGGAAGAATGTGGCGAAAAAACTAAGAGCCTCCATAAGGGACGTCAAAAGGGCCGATCTGATAGGAGCAGAAGTTGAAGAAAGTGATAATTACCAGACAAAGGAGTCAGTTGTTTCTTGGGTTGCAGTAGAGAACCTTTGAAAGGTTTTAGCCAGAAGAATGACGTAACCAGGAGTTAGTTTGGGAGCAACATAAAAAAGTACGTTTGAAAGAAATGAGAATAGAGGTAGGATGACTTGTCAGGCTGTTAATTGCAAAGCCCAAATCAGGAGATACGCCATCAGGAAATAACTCTGGAGGATACCCACAATATAATGCATGTTTATTTAAAAATAAGTCACAGGTCCAGTGCCTGTCTTATTTGTAAATTATTGCTCTCCTGCCATGTATTACATACAGGTATATTACACTCATGTGTGTAATAAAACAGGCACCAAAGTGGAAATTTTTAAAGGATGACAAACTTTATTGATACAAAAAGCCCTTAAGTGACCAAATTGTGATCTTCCTCATTACCTTTAAATCTTGGTTTAACACTAATTTTTTGTTGAAGGTTCTAGAAGTTCACTGTATTTTAATATTAGCTTTTAATGATTCATAGCTAGAAAAAAAGCTTAGATATAGAGATGCATATGGAAGAAATATATCATTGCCTATACTTAGCCTGAATCATGGTATACATTTTTCAGTTCCTTCCACCAATCATGGAAACATTTTTGTTGAAATTTGGCTAGTAGATTTCCATCTTTCTTTATAGTGATCACTTCTTGCAAGCTAATTATCCTCAACTCCTCATTCTTTCTCACCCCTTACTTTGTATGGTTAACAAATGGATTTAAAACCCACTGAAACTTCACTTGAAAGATTTTTAATAAGTTAGAAAATTGTGTAAGTATGCAAACATGAGAGGTTTTGTAAATAGCAAATCGCCTTTTTGGACAATAAAATTGAGAGTTTTTTAAAACGTTTTGTTTTATTGTGACGACTTTATATAATCATTAGCTGATATCATTCAGTAAGCATGTATCAAGCACTCACTATGTACCAGGATCTGTTTTGGCCCTGGAAGTACAAATACAAAAAGTGAAGCAATCTCTACTTGCAAAGAAGTTTATGTTCTATTAGGGGAGACAATAAGTACACATATTATAAAGACTTTGCAAAAGACAATAAATACAAAGTAGGGAGAGGATACACTAAGAGTTGGAATCAGGAAAGGCTCCATGGAGAAGCTGTTTGAGTTGCTCATCATCCTTCATACCAGGACTAGTGACATCATAATGTTAGAGTCAAGTGTGTTCCACTGTGGCTGATCAGTCTGTTATGCGCTTGGAAGGCTCTACCACAGGTCAGGCCTACAAATATTGTGCATTCATGTTTCTTTTGTACTATTGTCATTTTAGTTTTGCTAATAGAGCACAGTGTCTTTAATGTGAGCAGTCCTATACCAATGTCCCACTTGTTCCACTATTGATACTACAGTTTTTAAAAGACTTTTAGAGTGGCCTTGTACCACATCTAATGTCCTCTATGTATTTGCCTTGCTTGAGTTCTTGCTAAAATAGTCTTTTAGATAAATGTAATTTGGCATTAGGATATAGAGAGTTGGAGTGCTTGGCAGTACAACTCGAGAATGGATTTCATTATACAGTGTCTTACTTTGCCAGATAATCTTCAGAATTTTCCAAAAGAAGAGAGGGATTCTTATTACTCTCTTGAAGGAACATAAAGTGGAGAGGAGAAAATGCATTCCAGGGAGAGCCAGTACAGAGACTTGGAGATGGAAGATGAAATGTCATGAAACAGACTGGATCTCACAATGCAGGAGGGTAAAGCGGAAAATGTAGCATAGGACAATGTTATGAAGAGCTTTAAATAGAGGAATTTACATTTAATTCTAGAGAAGATAAGCTGCTGGAATTGATTGAGTAAGGGAGTGACATAGTTTAGATCTTAAGGACATATCACTTTGGCAGCACTGTTCAGGATGGGCAGAAGTACAGACAGAGAGACTCTCTAATCAGGAAACCTTATAAGTGAGATGTGATTAAGATCCGAAGTGAGATGGTAACAACTAAATATGTTGGGTGTAAAGTATTGTAGAGGTAGAAAGGCTAAGATCTGGTAACTATGTGGGTGAAGGAGTATTATCTAAGATAACTTAAAGTTATGAACCTGGGAGACTGGAAAAATTATGGTACCTTTGACAGAAATAGGGAAATTTGGGAGAGGGATAGATTTTGGGGAAAGGATAATTTCTCTTTGGGGCCTGTTGAGTTTGGATTTTTTTTTTTTTAGTTTAAAATTTTATTTTTCTCCAAATATATGTAAAAACATTCTCTCCTTCTCAAGGAATTGATATAGTTATATATGTGTGATAATGCAAAACATATTTTTCATCAGTTCATAAAGTCTCTCCAAGTTTTTCTGCATGTCTAGCTCATCATTTCTTATATTACAATCATTAATCACATATTGTCCAGCTATTCCTCAATTGATGGGCATCCCCTCAATTTCCAACTCTTTGGTACCAGAAAAGAGCTGCTATAAATATTTGTACATAGTTCCAAATTGCTCTGCTTAATGGTTGAATTAATTTACAATTCCATCAGCAGTACATTAGTGTCTCAATTTTCCCACATCTCCAACATTTATCATTCTCCTTTTCTGTCCTATTGGCCAATCTAATAGGTGTGAGATAGTATTATCTCAATATTGTTTTAATTTGCATTTCTCCAGTAGGGAATTAGAGCATTGTTTCATGTGACTATAGGTAACTTTACTTTACCTGTGCCCACTATTTATATATACTCCTAATGTCCTAATGAGAAATTTCTTATTAGCTACAAGCATTATCTTCCCATGTAGAAATGTAAACAGTTTGACCTTATAAAGTCCCTTCTCATTTCCTTTTCTTGCTTATCTTTTTATTGCTTTCTTGAGTCTTATATTTGAAAGTCAGATTATCTATTCAACTCTTGTCTTTTCATCAGGAATGCTTCAGAGTCCTCTGTTTCATTTTAGGTCGTGTCCCTCTCCCCCGCCCCCCTCCCGCTGAAGGATTATACTCAATTTTGCTGGGAAGGTGATTCTTGGTCATAATCCTAGACCCTTTACCTTCTCAAATATCATATTCCATGTCTTCCAGTACTTTAATGTAGAATCTTTTATAATCCTTACTATAGGTCCATGATCCTTTGACTTGATTGTTTCTGACTGCTTGTAATATGTTCTCCTTAACTTGGAAGCTCTGGAATTTGACTATAAATTCCTGGCAATTTTCATTTTGGAATCTCTTTAAGAAAGTGATCTGTGAATTCTTCCAATTTCTAATTTATCCTGTGATTTTTTTATTTTTTTTTTAATCATGGCTTTCAAGAAGTCTTATTTTAATCTAAATTATCTCTCCTGGGTCTGTTTTCCAAATCAATTTGTTTTTCAAATAAGATATTTCACATTGTCTTCTCTTTTTTTTCTTCTTTTGGTTTTGTTTCATTTTTTTCTTAATGTTTTATAAAGTAGAATTATTATAGGCAAACATTATACAATGTTTTTATAGAATAGCTTCCATTTGCTCAGTTCTACATTTTTAAGGAATTATTTTCTTTAGTGAAGTTTTGTGCCTCCTTTTTCATTTCACCAATTTTTTTTTAAACAAGTTCTTGAGTGAATTTTTGTTTCTTTCTTTGCATTTGGCCAATTCTGCTTAAGGAATTCTCTTTAGTGAATTTTTGTATCCTTTTTCCATTTGGCCTATTCGGTTTTTAAATTTTATTTTTTTTTTAAGTACTTTTTGGTGTCTCCTTTACCAAGCTCTTAACTTTTTGCTTATTTCATTCTTATTTGCTTATATCACGCTTATTTCTCTTCCCAATTTTTTCTTCTCCCTCTCTTCATTTAAAAATCCTTTTTTAGGGGCAGCTAGGTGGCACAGGAAGTCAGGAAGACCTGAATTCAGATATGGTCTCAGACTTATCACTTCCCACCTATGTGACTCTCTGCAAGTCACTTAACTCCAATTGCCTCAGCAAAAAATAAATAAATAAATAAATAAATCTTTTTTTAGTTCCTCTATGGCCTGAGACCATTTTGTATTTTTCTTGAAGTCTTTGGATGTAGCAACTTTGACTTTGCTGTCTTTTTCTGGGTGTGTGTTTTGATCTTCCTTGTCACCATAGTAACTTTGTGGTCAGAATTTTTTTCCTTGTTGTTTGTTCAGTTTCCCAACCTATTTCTTTTAACTCTGCTAAAGTGAAGTTCTGCTTCCAAGTTGGAGGTGTATTGTCCCAAGCTTTAAAGATTTTGTGCAGCTGTTTTCAAGGATCTGTAAGTTTTCAATTTTTCTAAAAGCTATATGATCTGATGAGAGGTGTGCTTACTACTCTCCTGGCCTATGCTTTGGTCTGGGGATGACTACAAGCACTCTTTTCAGCCCCGGAACTATGAGGAGGGTCCCTGCTTTACTGTGGCCAAAAACTCTGGTGTACTAGTGTTCCTCCTTACCCCCAGGACTGCTGCCTAGGACTGTAACCTGGATCCAGGTATGGGTAAAACAAAGAGTTCTGTCTCAGTGCAAGCAAAGAGGCCTTTGTAATCTCCTTCTGACCAGTTGCTTAAGCCCCTTACTGTCTGTGGGCTGAGGTTTGGAAGCAGCTGCTGCAAATTTTTGGTTTGTTTACACCCAAACCTGCTCCTGGTTTGCTGGGGCCTGGTCTACACTAGTACAGCTTGCCAAACTTTTAAGTTTTCTTGGTTCAGATATTTTTCACCTCATCCTTTCATGGGTTCTGCCACTCCAGGATTTGTTTAAGTTTTTTAAAGGTCCTTGAAAGGGTTTGGGGGAGAGCTCGGGCTACTCTTTGCTTGTTCCCCACTTCTATCCCACAAGATGGAATCATTTTTGAGACATCGAGGTTGAAATGTCCAGAAGCATCTGTCAACATGGGACTGGAATGAGACTTGATAAATATATCTGAATATCTCAAGGCACATTAAAAAAAAAAAAACCAAAACTCAGAGTGATAGTATTGATAGTAGACGTGTTCATATTTCATATTATCTTATTTATTGTTTTTTAATTTGGGGTAGAATCTTGTCAGAGCTGAGTTTCATTTGTTGTCTGAGGAATAGGTTAGTTAGGCACACAATAGCCCAAAGGCTATTCACATTGCTCTTCAGTGTTGCTGCTTTCCTTTTGTTTATTTAAATTGCAAGCAAACATTGTATGTTATACTGTCTTCAGCATTTGCAATCTTTGCAGACTATCTATTAAAAAACACATGTTCATTTTGTCAAGGTTCGTTTCTTTAAAATTAGATAGATTATAAGCTCTGGGAGGACAGAACATTTTTGTCTTTATCTCCATAGGGTTTGCACAGCATCTGGAATTTAGGTGTTCCTTGCTTGAGGGTTGATAGTGTTAATAATGTACATTTATTTTACCAGACATATATGGAAACTGCAGTTTCAGTATGAGGCAAAGGAACAAACAAGTAAAGATACTACCCTCAACTCCCTGCCATCTGTAACTCCAACTCTCCTCTTGGAATGCCTCTCATATTCTGACATTTGACTATTTAACATAAAGAATATTAGTTATTAGCAAAGCTTACTTTATTTTCTTAGCTAAATATAAATAGAATTTCAAATATTTTTCCAATGCACAAATTGCTTTGGAGATTGATGATTTAGATATCAAGTGATAGTGAGTACTGATTTAAGGTAGATATAATAGAAATGAGGAAGGGGGACAGCTGAGAAATTAGAAAATTAGAGAAGTTATTGATTACAAAAAATGAAAGTGGGGAAAGAATCAAGGAATCAGTATTGACTCAGGAATGTTTATTTAGTGTCTTTATAACTTTGGAAAAAGCAGTCTAAAAGCTCTGCTTGGTCAGGGACACAATGCCTCCAACTTAAACATGAGCATGGCAAGGACAGAGGCAACATCACAGCTTCCTCGAGGAGGGGATTGCCACAACCATTCTGGGGACACCACTTAGCCCTGTGGAACAAAGGCTACTTCAAACAGGGAGAAAATCCTATGGAGCAGTAACTTCTCAAGAATTTTCCTTGGGGCTACATAGAGTTATACTATGGTCTAGAGTTATACTATCATATATAGTATAGAATTATACTATCATAGATCTAGATTTGGAAGGGACCTTAAAGGGCCTCTAACTCAAATTTTTACAAATGTCCATGTATAAAATGGAATAATCCCCAGCATACTTCCTTACAATGTTATCTGATGACATAGACCATTGAATGATTTTTCTCTTCTTATCCATGGACATTTTTGTGACATAGTTCCCTCCTGCACGTTGAATGTATGGCATGAAATGAGACTGAAAAGTTTTGTGGTCAGAACTTAGTGACATAGACTTGAGGGTAAAATCACAGTTTGAGTGCTTAGAGAGGGTTTTGTAGGCTTTAATTGGCATTTGGAAACACTATGGCATAAAATAATAAAATAGTGAATAAAAGTGGTAATCTTGTTCTCTTTAGGTTGGGACTTGAGCATACCCCAGGGAGAAGGGGAACAGAATCACTCTTGCTCAGCCCTTCGATGAGACAAGGTAATGCAGACAGGATGGCAGTTGGACCAGGCTGTGAGATCTGTTTGGCCCTAATAGCAGTATTACTTTCCAAGTCTTAGGTCCTTGAGAGAGTGAGATCTGTTTGAGTATGGGGACTAGGACCCCAGGACTCCTTGTTCCCGCATGGGACTATTTTCTTAGTCTGATCTAAGGTGAGTTGTAGCATTCAAGACCAGGGTTTGGTTTTTTTTTTGGTTGTTGTTGTTGTTGTTGTTGTTGTTGTTGTTTTTTGTTTTGTATGTTTTTTTTTGTTTTAAATCATCAGTATTATAGATTATAATTACAAACCTCTAAGTTTTTCTTTAGATTTTGGTAACTGGGTGGTAAAGCTGAGCTTGGAGCCAGGTAGACTAGAATTCAAATCCTGCCTTAGCCAGAGCCTAGCTATGTGGTCCTATGCCCATTATCTAACCTCTCTGAGGTCTAATTTTTTCATTTCTAAAATGGCAATTTAAAAAAAATAAAATGGAAATAAAATTTAACATCTACCTCACAGGGTTGTCAAAAGAATCAATAAGATTTTATATGTGTCTGTATTACATATATACACATGTGTGAATGCACACACAATATTTTTAAAAAGCATTATATAAATGTTAAATATTATTTTTACTTTTTCCTCTCAAGCATTCTCTTTAGACCTTAAGGCATGTTGTTCAGGTCCAAATAGGGCTAGCATTGTCCTTAAGTGTCCAATTTGAGATGTTTTTGTGGTTCATTAGTACTCTGTTTCCTCACCACTATTCCTTGTCCATTAACAGATGGCAGGAGAGTTGACTGATAAGAAGGACCGTGATACATCACCTTCCAAGGAAGAGAGGAAGAGGTCACGGTCTCCTGATAGAGAGAGGGAGAGGGACAGAGATCGAAAGTCTTCCCCTTCCAAAGATCGGAAACGTCACAGATCAAGGGACAGACGACGAGGAGGCAGCCATTCCCGTTCACGTTCCAGGTCCAAATCCACAGAAAGGTAAACAGGCCCAAATGTTGGGGGAAGAATTGGAGATTCCAACTCATGCCCAACATAGATCTTGGGATGACTCCTATGACTCTATATTGTATTTGCCAAATAGCTTGGCCTAGGATAAGTGCAATAGGCAGCCAGCTAAGCTATATCAAAAAGGAATTAGGGGAGTGGGGCTGGAGATGGAAAACCTTTTTTATAAGTGTACTTTTAAGGCTAGAAAATTTGGTTGTTTCAGAAGTCCACAGGCAATACTATTTTGTGTTAAATTTATATATGTTAAAATGAAGATTCAGAACCTCTTATGGGAAGTAACACCAATGGAAATTTAATTTATTAATATCTTCTATGCACAAGCACTATGCTAAGTAATTGGAATATAAAAATTATATAGTTTCTGACCCAAGTCAGTTTAGATTACAGAATTCTTTGTTTGGTGTAACACAGCACAAATGAGGTGATACAAAGATTTCTGTGAATTATATTTTGTTGCTATCTACTTTGTTTGTTGGAGGTCCAGAATGGGGAAAATTGCAGATTTCACTGGAATGAAGACTGATTAATATAATACTATAAAGCACATTTATTTCAGTGATTTTACAGCTATTAAAGCATTATTAAAGATGTATATGTGACAAATTTTTTGTGCTGTTCTTTTTATAACTTTAAAATTGAAATAAACTACTCTTTTAAGAGATAAAATTGTGCTCAAACTTATATTAATAGAGATGATGTGCAGTTTCAAGCTTTACCTAAAGTGCATATGTGCCTAGACTCCTAGACTTCTACATATTCCCTTACCTTTATCATAAGTCATCCTGTAGTTACTATCATCACCAGTTTGTCAAACAAGAGTTTGTCACTTGGCAACTTCTTCTCTCTCAGTATAACAGATCTACACAGCTCTTTTAGATCTCATTCATGATTTCCTTTAGAGTCCTATCTCCCAATTCAAAGAATGTTTCTTTAGGATAATGAAGAAAAATATTACTTGAAGTAAATGAAAAGAGGGAAAAAATAATCTTATGGTTGAAATAGAATGCTGTGAATAATTCCTTAAATTTGTTCTTTCAGGGAAAGGCGACATAAAGATCGAGATCGAGACAAGGATAGAGATCGAAACAAGAAGGACCGGGACAAGGATGGACATAGACGAGACAAGGACCGGAAACGATCCAGGTATCTGAAAATGGAAAAGGGAATGTGGGTGAACTCACCTGACCCTTTGCTTTTGGGTAATGAATGGCCTTCAGTATATAGAAAAATAGATTTAAATTATTGGCACATAACCTCCCTTCTTTCTTTGCAGAGGTAGGGAATAATGAATATGGGACATTTCCTATACTTTTAGATTGGTTGATGTATTTTGTTGAATTTTTTCTTTGTAACAAGGAATGGCTTGCTGAGGAGGAATAAGTCTCAGAAATTAAGGCAATGTAAAAGTATGAATTAGCAATAAAATATGTTAAAAATCAACAAAGCATTTAACTCCATAGGTTGGTGACTTTGTTCAATATGTTACTTTTTATTTAAAAAGTATATGAAATTATGCATAGGTAATTTTTTTTTTTAACAACATTATCCCTTGTACTCCCTTCTGTTCCCAAATTTTTCCCCTCCTTCCCTCTACCCCCTTCCCTAGATGGCAGGCATTCCCATACATATTAAATATGTTATAGTATATCCTAGGTACAATATATATGTGCAGAACTGAATTTTATTGTTGTTGTTGCAAAGGAAGAATTGTATTCGCAAGATAAAAATAATCTGGGAAGAGAAACAAAACAAAACAAAACAAAACAAAACAAAACAAAAAAAAAAAAAAAAAAAAAAAAAAAACAATGCTCACAGTTTACACTCATTTCCCAGTATTCCTTTTTCTGGATGTAGCTGATTCTGTCCATTATTGATCAATTGGAATTGGATTAGCTCTTCTCTATGTTAAAGATATCCACTTCCATCAGCATACATCCTCATACAGTATTGTTGTTGAAGTGTATAATGATCTCCTAGTTCTGCTCATTTCACTCAGCATCAATTGATGCTTACATCTTTCCAAGCCTCTCTGTATTCATCCTGCTGGATTCGGAACAGAAGGGAGTACAAGGGATAATGTTGTAAAAAATTGCCTATGCATATGTACTGTCAAAAAAAGTTATAATTATAAAATTAATTTTAAAAAAAGTATATGAAATTATGCCGTATTTGCTACTAAGCTGTACTTATTTAGTATTTTGCTCTTTCTGTGAATGTTTCTGCTTTTGACTTTCTTTAGCTACATACCTTGCCCTGAGATCTCTGTGTCAAAGGGAACATTTTATTCACTTTCTTTGCATAATTTTCAATTGCTTTCTAAAATGGTTGGACCAATTTGTAGCTCTTCCCAACAAACATTAACGTACCTATTTCTTCACAGCATCTCTGACCTTGACTTTTTCCATCATTTATTATTGCCAATTTGTTGGATATAAAGTGAAACCTCATTTTAGCAAGAGTTTTTTGTTTGTTTTTGTTTGGTTTTTTACATTTCTTTTATTATTAGCAATTTGGTGCGATGTTTCATATGATTGTGAACGGTTTGAAATTCTCTAAAATTTATCTGTTTTATTTTTTTAAAGTCTATCTCTTGTTTGATTAAGAATGTATTGGGAAAGTTACCTGATTTTTTTTTCTAATTGTTTTCATAGTTTGATCTTTGACAGTCATGTCCAAAATCCATTTCAAACTTAATATGGTATATGTGAAAGGTATTGCTCTAAAGCCAATTTCTATCAAACTGTTTTCTTTGAACAGTACTTGTCAAATAGGGTATTCTCCCTCAAGTATTTTTTATATTCCTAGGCTTAGCAAATACTGAATTATGACATTTTATTTATTTATTTATTTATTTTAGATTCTTCTTATACAGCCTTTGACTTTATATGTAATTTTGGAAAAAAATTGGATCACAAGCCTTTTAAATATCCTGTCCTGACCAGAGTTAGCATATTGCCCATTTTTGTTATTGTAATGATTTAGTGTCTCAATTTATTCACAAGTGAATGAGAAATGAGACTATCTCAGCTTTTTCTTCAAAGTGCTGCCAAGCCCTAAGTATACAAGACAAATTAAGAAGGATATATATTTTTAAAATGCTGATATTTTGGAGGTTATTTCAGATTCTTCATAGTTTAACTTCAAATGGAAGATTTCAGATGAAAAAAGATGAGGCTAGAGGAAAGAGGGAATATTTGTTAAATAAATGGGAAAAGTTCTGCAAGGAGTATTGTGGGAGATCTAAGAAGTCATTTATGTTAGTTTTGGATTACTTACCGAGAAGAAAGTTGTTGGGGATTTTTTCATGCCTACAGTTTGGAGAAAATAGCTTTGATATTTTAAAAAGGCAATAGAAGACTTATTTCCCCATATTAGGTTAGCCTCAGGGAAGAAATTCAAGTAGACTAGAGAACAGATTCAGTTCATGTTCAGCTGTAGATAAGGCAAGGTTATTTTGCTTTCCTTGATTCCTTTAGAGTTGATTGATAGGCAGGTGGTGTTGCACTCTGATTCTCCTTTAACTTTCCTGTCATGACCCTTCTGCAACTCAATCTGGGCTTCCATAACTAAAGGACTTGAGGCAAGGCAGCAATGTAACCTTTTCTCTTCCTCTCCCCTTGAAGCTTATCCCCTGGCCGAGGAAAAGAGTCTAAATCCCGGAAGGATAGAGATTCTAAGAAGGATGAAGATGATGACCACGGAGAGAAGAAGCCAAAGGTAAGGGAGCAGAGCTGGTCCTTTCCTCACGGCTTGCATTGCCTGGTCCTGAGAGTCTTTGTGGAAAGGAGAATTTAGGGTGCCAGCAATGGGTGTTCTTTATGTGTGCAGGCCCAGCCTTTGTCTCTGGAGGAACTTCTGGCCAAGAAGAAAGCTGAAGAAGAAGCTGAGGCTAAGGTGAGAATTTAAGTAGATGGAGTAGTTGTTTCTGCCCCAAACACTGTGCACAGAGCTCTGGGTTCACCCCTTTCCTTTCTCATAGCACTCAGCTGGTGGTGTGACTTTATTGACGGGGCCATTCCCTTTTACAGCCCAAGTTCCTCTCTAAAGCAGAAAGAGAGGCAGAAGCCCTCAAGCGGCGGCAGCAGGAGGTGGAGGAGCGGCAAAAGCTGATTGAGGAGGAGAGGAAGAAAAGGAAGCACTTCCAAGACCTGGGCAGGAAGATGTTGGGTGAGGATGGATGGCAAGAAACCAAGACTTCCTGGTGTTGTTATTTGGGCCAAATGAAAAAACAGATTTACCATGCAAGCATGGTTCTGCTTTACTAAAACTGCATTTTCCTTCTTTTTTCACTTGTTTCTGTGCCTATTTTCCCATGCATTTCCTAACTCTTCCTTTGTTTTCTTCCTGTGTATAGAAGACCCCCAAGAACGAGAACGCCGAGAACGAAGGGAGAGAATGGAGAGAGAAACTAATGGTAATGAGGATGAGGAGGGGAGGCAGAAGATCCGAGAGGAGAAGGACAAGAGCAAGGAGCTCCATGCTATTAAGGTATCTATCTGACCTCACCAACCTCTCACTGAGAAAGTTTAAAAGGATGTGGAACCCAAGCCTCACAGGCAGAGCTCTTTCTTCTTGGCAGGAACGCTATCTGGGTGGCGTGAAGAAGCGGCGCCGTACAAGGCACCTCAATGATAGGAAATTTGTCTTTGAGTGGGATGCCTCCGAGGACACATCCATAGACTACAACCCATTGTAAGTGGCTTTGGACTCAAACTCTTGGTCCTTCTACATGAAAATGCTCCTAAAAACGGTGGAGTGGGAACAGTGAGAATGATTCAGTAGCAAATTGGAGCTGACTTAATTGCAAGTCTGTTCTCCTGGGAATTCTGGTCAGGAAGAAGAACCGGTTTGTCATTGTTCTATCTTCCTGACTTGTTAGCTGAGCATCTATTTTTTTTTTGTTTTTTTCCATTCCCTCTCCCAGGTACAAGGAAAGGCACCAGGTGCAATTGTTAGGCCGAGGCTTTATTGCTGGCATTGACCTAAAGCAACAGAAACGGGAACAGTCACGTTTCTATGGAGACCTGATGGAGAAACGGCGCACTTTGGAAGAGAAGGAGCAGGAAGAGTAAGTGGCCAGTGCTAAGGGTAGCAGGGCAATATATAATGCTCCCCAAGAAGGGGGTGTGAGATTCCTGATTCTTCTCCCAGGGCACGACTTCGAAAACTTCGAAAGAAAGAAGCCAAGCAGCGCTGGGATGACAGGCACTGGTCACAGAAAAAGCTGGATGAGATGACAGACAGAGACTGGCGCATCTTCCGGGAAGACTACAGCATTACTACTAAGGGCGGCAAGATCCCCAATCCCATTCGCTCCTGGAAGGATTCTTCACTGCCCCCACATATTCTAGAGGTCATTGACAAGTGTGGTTACAAGGTCAGTGGAATCATCAAGATCCTACAGAACTCCGCCTCCTCCCCATTTGCTGTCTTTTCTGGCTAGCTGGGCATTTGCCTTCAAAAAGCTTTGGCCTGTTGGCAAAACAGCCTCTTTCCTACGTCCCTTGAACTTGGAATCTCACTCAGTGAGTGTGTCCTCCACCTCAGCACCAGCCCAGGCAGAGTGATCCTTTATGGACTCATTGATCCTTTCTTGGGCCTCTACAGGAACCAACACCCATCCAGCGCCAGGCAATTCCTATTGGACTGCAGAATCGTGATATCATTGGTGTGGCTGAGACTGGCAGTGGCAAGACAGCAGCCTTTCTTATCCCTCTGCTGGTTTGGATCACCACCCTTCCCAAAATTGACAGGTGACACCTGATGGAGTGGGGGAAGCTGGGTAGAAAAGATCAGAGGCAACAAATGAGCTCTCTGAATTCTTTTTTCTGCCTCCTCAGTGAGCAGGCCTCTCTTTAAATATGGGTGCATTTGGGGGTTCTTCACTGCAGAAGGTCTTAAGAGGTCCAGAGCAGAAGAATAGGACTTCAGGCAGGTTTGCAGAAGTATAAGATTTTCTTGTTGGAAAGGGGCTTCTCTTACAAACAAAGAAACTAAGGCCCAGAAAGGTTAAGTAGTTATCCAGGGTTACATAACCAGTGAGAAGAATTGTGACGAGAGTTTTCCTAATTTCTGGTCCAGTTCACTTCACTACTACTTGGGCATGGTGAAAAGAGCTGGGACTATACACACTATAGAAGGATGATTTAATTGTTTTTTTAGTTTGTGAAGGGATATCAAGTGAACTGCTAATTTCTGTTTATCTTAATGTCTGAACAAAAAAAAATAAACAGAGCAGGAGAGATTTAGTTCAAATCTTGACTATGCATGGTGTGAAACAATGGATTTAGTATCTTCTGTTCCAATGACCTCAACAGTAGGAGAAACTTTCTTCTTCCTAGGCTAGGGCCAGGCCCATCCTTCCCAAAGACAGGTGAAAAATTAGATTTGGAGAGCCCTGCTAGTCACCAGTATGACCCTCAGTCCCCTTATTCTCCAGCTTCCCTTAAGGATGATTGTATCTCCTTAAGACCTGCCTACTGAATGGGAAAGATGACAGATGGTTTTTAGTGAAAGGACTGAGTTGATGGGAACAAGTGGTTTCATTTGTCACAGGATTGAAGAGTCGGATCAGGGTCCTTATGCGATTATCTTGGCTCCTACCCGTGAGTTGGCCCAACAGATTGAAGAGGAGACTATCAAGTTTGGGAAACCCTTAGGTATCCGTACCGTGGCTGTAATTGGTGGCATCTCCCGTGAAGACCAGGGCTTCAGACTACGCATGGGTTGTGAGGTTTGTTTGTTTAACCAGTAAATCAGTCATCTGGTTCAGGGGAATCTCCTTTGTATGATACTTTGATTCTCATTTGAGAACTCTTTCCGTGAGTATTTAGTGGAATTAAGAGTATTAAGTTTAATTAAGGTTCATCTGACTGACACTATATATAATTCTTACCTCCCGCTAGGAATAAATTTGTAAGTTTAAAATGTGGTTCTCCTCCCAAAGTTGGAGAGGGAAGCATGAAACATCTTTTCAGAATTAGGGTGCTGAGGTTCAGCCTTTTTATGGTTGACTGTCCATTACTCTCTTTATAGAATTCCACTGTTGGAGTCCAACTCCTGTAGTGAGATGAAGGATGTGACAACATACTAGGGCCAGGTAGAGAAGTCCTGATTATGGACCCTTCAAAGTTTATTGATCAGAGAGACAAATATATATACCTCAAATGCTCATAGGTTTGATACAAAGTACACTCTTTTAAAATTCCTATAGCCTAACAAAATCTACTATGATGTAAATGATTAAACCCCTTAAGCCCCAGAGCTTGCTTACTTAAACAGAGATGTAAATAATTGCATCAGAGTAAAGTTTATTATACCATTATCTTAGGTATCTTTCTCCCAAATACCTTTAGTCTCCTTATGGACATTCTTTCCTGTCCTGAATTCAGAGGTTTAGCTTTTAATCCAAAGAGTAGTGTTTGCATTTTGCTTCAGTAGCTAGATTATTCATTTATTATATTGACATGCAGTCTCTGCTATTTCAATAAGAGAGTTTTAGTGAACCAAGTTACTGTAAGACTCAAAAGCTGGAATAGAGTCTTACCTCCTGGCCCTCTACATTCCACCATCATGTGTCATTTCCCCTTTGAAAGTTCCCTTGGATCTTATCTCTGCTCACCCTATTCACTTATTTAGTCCATTCTTTCTCAGAGGAATTTGAAGTGGTTTTGGGGGGGGAGGGGAAGGACATCATTTTCTGGCCAGACATAGTTTAGGCTGAGATGCACATGTCCTAGGATTGATGTGCCATTTCTCAGGAAGAAACTGTAAATGGGAAGGAAAAGAAGAGAATGAATGTCTTCTTGCAGATTGTTATTGCCACCCCAGGAAGACTGATTGATGTGCTTGAGAACCGTTACCTGGTATTGAGCCGCTGTACCTATGTAGTCCTGGATGAAGCCGACAGGATGATTGACATGGGCTTTGAGCCAGATGTGCAGAAGATCCTTGAACACATGCCTGTTAGCAACCAGAAGCCAGATACAGATGAAGCTGAGGATCCAGAGAAGATGTTGGCAAACTTTGAGTCAGGCAAGCATAAGTACCGCCAGGTAAGGCTGGATCTCTGAACAGGGCTCAGGGTGTGGGCATGCATGCTCCAAGAACCTGCTACATTCTGAATGTGCTTTTTTGCTCAAGTTGGTAGCAGAGAAAACTATTAACCAGACATGATGCTGTGATGGTGAGGACATGATTAGGCAGTGGTTTGGGAGGCTAGGACATTTAATCCAGATCTTTCAAGAGTTTTTCACAGTGTCTAGCAAAAAAAAAAAGACTCTATTGCTCTCATTAACCCTGAATGTCAGAGTTCCATGAGAGCACTAATGTTTTAAATGAAACGTTAACAGGACTTTAAATGATATTATGGTTTTCCTTTCATTTTAAAACTAATCTTCATGCATATCAGTATAGGTCTCCATTGTAGGTTAAACTATCAGGTAGGAGTGAAAGGATAAGGAATTGAAATGGTAGTCTTGTATTTCTACAGACAGTCATGTTTACAGCCACCATGCCTCCAGCAGTGGAACGTTTGGCCCGTAGTTACCTGCGACGTCCAGCTGTAGTGTATATTGGCTCTGCAGGCAAACCCCATGAGCGTGTGGAGCAAAAGGTGTTCCTGATGTCAGAGTCAGAGAAAAGGTACAAAGGGCAATGTGATGAGGATAAGATGGAGTGGGAAGGGACTTTTATGATAGCTCTCATCTGATGTGGGTTGTAGACACCATAGTTGGGTTGGGGGTTGGAATAGATAGAAGGCATAGTGAGGAAGGGACTAGGATGATTGATTTAAAGACTCACAGTGCTAAATTGGGGTTCTTTGCTCTGCTATTTTTCTTTTGGCATCTATTAATTCTAGGCAGGCATGGGGAGCCTAGATTGGGGTAAAATAGGCCATTCATTTACAGACACTTTTCCTGTGGCTCTGGTTCAGTGGGTCAGAGCTCATTTGCAAGGTCCAGCCTTTTATTAGTCTTTCTCTTAACCCAGGAAAAAACTCTTAGCAATATTGGAGCAGGGTTTCGACCCACCTATCATCATCTTTGTCAACCAAAAGAAGGGCTGCGATGTGCTGGCCAAGTCCCTGGAGAAGATGGGGGTGAGTGTTATAGGAAGAGAGAAACCTAAACTTCTGGACCCTGGCCACAAACTATGGGATTCTCTTTTAACACTTTTCTGTCTCTTTTTCAAGATCCTAAAAGCAAAGGAAATTATGATGAAAATTATCTCAGGGTCAGGGAAAAGTGAAATCAACCTAGCAGTGTCAACTACATCAGTCTGTGGTTGAATCAGTGCCACACAATTTCTCCTGTCAAGGGCCTGGGGATGCAAAGTAGAGTGAGCCTCTTAAAAGCCCACAGCTGGGAATGGGCTTAAGTTGCACAGTCTGGACTCCTTCTCTCCAGTGGTGGTGATTGAGTGTAATCCTTTCACTGAACTCTTTAATTCACCAACTCAATCATATCTATTTCCTTGTTCTTCCCATCCCCTTTCCTGAATGATCTCTTATCTCTTCTGCTTTTCTTCCTGTATTTACCCCCTCTCCAAGCCAAACACTCCTCAATCTGTTCTCCCCTATATGTATTCTGGTTTTACAATTGCTTTCTCATAGCACAGCCTCTGAGAATGCTGTCATATTCTCTTTAGTTCTCCTGCTTTCTCCTCCAGATTAGTGGCTCTTCTCTTCATCCTTTCAGCAATTCTTCTGTCCTTTTCTGAATGAAGTACTCTCTTCTGACCTTACTCCTCTCTCCACAGTACAATGCTTGCACATTGCATGGTGGCAAGGGGCAAGAGCAGCGTGAGTTTGCACTCTCCAATCTCAAAGCTGGTGCAAAGGACATATTGGTGGCCACAGATGTAGCTGGTCGTGGTATTGATATTCAGGATGTATCTATGGTCGTCAACTATGATATGGCCAAAAATATTGAAGGTAAGAAAATTATGTTGCCTCAGTTCTGAGTGTTCCCCATAGCCTTCTAAGCCCTTTGGTCATCTTTCATGTCTAGTACTCAGTATCAAAAGCTATCATCTATAGGAGATCCTTATCTCCAGCTTTTCCTGCTAAGACCAGGGTTTGCCCTTCTCCCTAAGACTACTTTCTCCTACCTTGTTTTGCTTTCATGTCCCAATGATCTGTGCCCTTGTCCTCGGGGGTGGGGGAGTGGGGAAGAGAATTAGTGTCCTTAAGGTGTATAAGAAAGAGTGGGACAAAGGTGTTAGAAGAGAAACTCTTAAAATTTTAAATTGTGGGGCAGTCATTACCAGACAGTTACTGGAAGGACAAGGAGAGGACAAGCTCCAGATGTGGGAAGAACATGTAACTAGGATGGTAGTCTTCAGATAGCACTTAGATAAGAGATAGATTCTGGTGAAGCAGACTTGTACCTAATTATAACCTCTCTAACTCTCCAGATTATATCCATCGTATTGGACGTACAGGGAGAGCAGGCAAGAGTGGCGTAGCCATCACTTTTCTCACCAAGGAGGACTCTGCTGTTTTCTATGAGCTAAAGCAGGCCATATTAGAAAGTCCTGTGTCATCCTGTCCTCCCGAGCTGGCCAACCACCCTGATGCTCAGCACAAGCCAGGCACCATCCTCACCAAGAAACGCCGGGAGGAAACCATCTTTGCCTAATCCCACAGCTCTTTCCCTGGATGTCAGAGATGTTGTGGCTTCCTGTTGCTGGCTTCTTTGGGCCTTCACATCTTTTTTTTTTTTTTTTTTTCCCAGCTTCCACTGGGTGATAGAGGCTGATGAAGCATTTAAGACCGTCCTGACTAATCCCTCGGGCAGGCCCCAAAGCCTGTGATTAGGGCCATAAGGGAGGTAACAGAGGGAGGAATGATGCAAACAACCAAAAACTCTGGCCACACCATAGCCATCAGTGGGCTTTCCTAGGATAGTAGAGACTTCCCTCTAGCTCTCACTTGGGCTTTGGGTTGGCATTTTCCTCTAGACTATCAGGCCCACAAGTGCCTGGATGGACCCTTAACAGTCTTCTGATTGCACTAGCCACAGCAGCATTGCCTGGGAATGATCTGAGGGTACTGATACCATGAAGGTTCTTTGACATTGGCAGCTTTTCTTCGTGGTCACTTTGATCACCTTTTCCTGTTTGGTTTATAAAGCAAGTCAAAAGCTTTCAACCTATGTATAGCTGCTGTGCCAGGGAGAAAATACTCAGGCCATTCCTGGCCTAGGGGGAGTATTTTTTTTTTTTTTTTAAAACAAATGTTGTGAGGTCATAGTAGGACTGGCTGGCTGTCTCAGTTATTAGCTGTGAACAGTTCTGTTTTCTATACTTTGAGATGAAAATTTGTATGTTCTGGGAATAAATATATAAACATATATATATTTAGTGAGTCCCATGTCATAACTCATAGAAATAAAAAGAAAAATGTAAGTTTCTAGATAAATGTGGAATAGTATGGGAGAGCAGGGCTTATATACTAAATTCATTTGGGATAGAAACTTTGGGCCAGTGGAGGGGCAGTAGAAGAGTTGGGAAAAGGAACTGACACTGGAACCCAGAGAAGATATGCACCAGACAGACTTAGGAGCATTCATTGTTTGCATGGAAGTACTTTATGTGAGAGAAGTAGTAAATAGCAATGATGTTTCCTGCCCTTACTTCCTTGATTACACTGAATATCCTATAGGGAGCTTTGCAAAGTAAGGGGGCAATCAGCTTGTGTGTGTTTTTGAAATGCGGGGATGTTTTATATCTTAAGTAGGACCATAGTTGTGTATAACACTGTCCTTTAAGCATCAAGTCTAGAGTTCACTGCCCCCAGGGAAAGGTTGTTCAAGCTTCGGGGAAGCAGGGGCAAGATTTTATTTCCTCGGCAATAGTGAATTCCTTGTGTTTAGAACCAGACTTATGGAGGTACCAGCAGGTCAAGACAAAAAAACAGTATAATGACTTATAATTGGGAACCTAAGCTAAAGACTTAGCACCACACTCCTTCCCCACAACAACTATTCACTATTAGTAATGTACCCTTACTCATCAAAGGGATTAGACAGATTCTAAGAGAAGTTGGAGTCATGACTAAGGAAATATTTTAGCGAAAATCTCAGTGCTAAATGGGTTTTGGAAACTGTTTAACCTAACTCTCAAGAGTTTGAGGACCAGATAGATGAAATGATTTGCCTATGAGTTAGCAGTATTATCAAGACAAGTGTAATGTGGTACATTAAGAACCTTAAGTTTAGGGATGGAAGGGGACTGTCTAGGGCCTAGAGATCCTTTGTCCTTGAGGAAAAGGAATTAGGAGACCTAAACCAAACCCAACCTCCATTCTTCTCATTCCCTTATGTTCTACTGAACCCTTCTAAGCTCTTGGATATTGGGGTGAGTGGGCAATGTAAGCCTCCTTCCTCTTCCCCCTTCTCCTTTTTCACTAACTTAGTGGATTCTTCAAGGAAAACTAGTTAATTTCTTCATTGCACTTGAGACATAATCCAGCCAGTATGACATTCATACTCAATATAAAAGACATTGACTTGGGAAGGGTGGGATGGGGTGTGGTAGGGCAGCACATGGCATTTATTGGTGATGACAGCAGGATGAAGGTCATGGCCATGTGGGGGCACGAGCTCAGCTACACAACCACATGAGAGGAATTCAGGTAGGGTGTCCAGAAGCCAAAAGAGATTCCTCACCTCTGTTCCTTTTCTTTCCCCCAGCCTAACTTAAATAGTTGTGTATATGAGCAAGAAGAAAAGTTTGGGGTCTGTGACTAATTGTTCTTAACAGGGTAAGAAAGAAATTAAATAAGGGGGCACGCCCCCTTAAGTATTTGGCCTTCTCCATGCACCTACTTCTCTTACCAATTCCCTTTTGACTCTGCTTTCTTGCTCGTATTTCTTAAACACCAATTATAAAGGGTTATAAACACTCGGGTCAGAATAATCCTAGAAAACATGAGGGCCCAGCTTCCTCCTTAATACTTTCCCCTAAGATTTTCAAGTGATCCCTTTCTCCCCAACAGTTTGGCAATTTTTTTGGTCCTCTTCCCAGCCTCCCTGTCTCCTCATCTTGACCACTGAATGAATAGAAGCAAAATCTAGGTGGATATGGGATGATTGTCAAATTTCTCATGTGTGATTTCAGGGCTAAAAGAAATCTTGTAAGACCTCAAAGTTTATATCTCTTGGCTGATGGAGCAATAAGACCCTTACTCTCTCCAGGACCTTGACACTGCCCCTTGCCATGGCTCTTTCTCACCTCCCAGTCACTTTTAGGGGGGGATCATCCCTTTCCTGAGTCTGGAAGAAATGGAAACCATTTCTACAGGAATCTTGGACTTGGATGCTGCCCAGAAAGGACAGCTTCTTGTGCAGGAGAGAGTGCCAGGGTTACAGAACTGTATATAACTAGTACTTGGAAAGTGGAGAGCCTGGGGGTTCTTAACACACAAAGTAAAAGGACCACCTATAGCTCTTGGAATATTGGGGCCTAGAGCTAGGCAAGGGGACTTAAGGGGCTAAGCCTAGTGCCAGCCTAATGCTGGCTTAACTTCAACCTGCCAATAAGCTCTTGCCCTGCTATTCCATTTCCTCCTCTGCTCCCTTGGACAGACCAGTGCAGGGCAGGAAGAAGTTCAATAGCTATCCTTAGGCCATGGCCGATTGCGTTGCCAGTTCCTTTCATTGTAATTATGCTCCGAGTTCCGGGCCAGAAGCCGGTCTTGAGGGTCCTGTCCATTGGCACTGGGTAGCCCAGAGGTGTGTTGGCGATGCGGCTGGTACAGATCTCGATAGACTTCAGTGTATTCATCCTCCAGGTGGTGAGAACTGCGTTGAGAAGATCCAGTCCAAGCTTGGTGTGAGCTCTCACTGGCCTCATCTGAAGGCATCAGGCTGTCCCGCTCTGGGGGTGAGCACTCTCCTCCTTGCTCCCCCAGCAGCTGCTGGTTCTGGGAACATCAAGGCAAAAACAACACTGGCTTCTCATCCTTTTCCCCAACTACATGCTAAGCTTGAGGTGGGGTGGGGAGGAGAGAGGAAGGAGCTGGAATAAGTCTCTTCCTGACCACACTTAGAGAAGGGGATTGGCTTCCTAAAATAAGGAACTGGAATGTAATCACTTTTCCCCACCATTTCCATGGCACTGCACCAGGTCTGAAAGGAGATGATTGCTGTTTTTTCCTAACCTAGAAAATGTGTCCCCATCTCTACTGTAATTTGCCTTCCCTGTCACAAAGTCCTTCATCTTGTCTTGTTTCAGTTCTTCCCACTAATAGAAACTATCTGCTAAACCAACTTACCGTCCCTTACTCTGCAAAGATTTGAAGACTAATCTATCTGCCTTGGCAATAGTTTAGGAAAGGAACAGTAACTAAGTACTTGGACTGAGAGAAGCCTGGTTACCTGAAGGTCGGGGATGGCACTGGGTGGGCCCAGTAGGCCAGGCCCTGGGGCTGGGTAGTGAGTAGCTCTCCAATACACTTCCAAGTACTCAGCCAGGTGCTCACAGGCATCTTCCAATTGGTTTTCATCCAGGATCACATCAAAAGATTCCTTAGGGATGGGGAAGGGGGTGGGAGGTGAGGGAGGAAGAGATCTCAGGCCATCTGATCCAACTCCATCTTTTTACAGATAAGGCCCATAGAGGGTAAGCATCTTGCCTAAGGTTACCTATGTAGATCCAAGCTGCTGCTTCCATACTTCCCACAAGTCACCCCAACCAGACCCTAAAAAGTAAAGTAGGGGCAAGAGTTAATGCACTCACTGGTGGGCATTGCACCAGCTTGTCATACGCCATCATCTGAACATTCACATGTTTCATCTGGGACTTTCCCCGGGATCGGATCAGCCGATGAAGCACCTAGGGGACAAATAAGGATGGGCACGGGGTCTCATGGGAGGAGAAGTCACAAGTAAAATTGGGCATGATGTTGTTCAAGGGAATGGGGGAGGTCTGGGTGTGCTGTCTTCAGGGACATGAGTGGAGCTGGGTATGGTGACTATGAAAGGTATAAGGGAAAATAAGCCCAGCTGGAGCACAAACGTTCTCCAGACTTAGGCAGTGAGACCAAGCTAAGCAGGAACATCCCTAGTAGGTTTGGGGGACCCAGGTTGGCACCATCCCCATCCCCCTTGCACCTCCCTGCTGACCTTGGGTGAGGACACTTTGACATATACGATGATGGGGGCCAGAGAGGTCTTAATCAGCTGGGCAGGGTGGTTGATGGTGTCGGCATCCAGCACTACCAGCTGCAGAGACTTGGCCAACTCGAAGATCCGCTCGATCTCACTCTGCACCTCAGCTGTGGGGGGAGTGGTCAGCAGGTTCCCCCCACCCCCAGAGGGGGAATCTCCAGGGCTTTGGGAGGTTTCCAAGAGTCTACCTTCCCCTGCATTGTCTTGTGACCATAAACGTTCTAGTGGATGATCATAAATTCCTTGAGGGCAAAGCCTATCTAATTTCAGATGTGAATCCTAGTGCCAAGCCCAGTTCCACCTACACAGTAAGGCTTAAATGTTTGTTGTCGAAGTAGTTCTCAAAGACATTCTGTTTCAGCTTTCTGAAGGACCAAGAATTAAGGTACCTTGGTGGGAAGAGGTAATGGGGTGGCACTGTAGCAGGGGTGAAGCAGCAATGGGATGTGATGAGTTTGGGAGCAAATGGAGAAGGTAGAGGAAATAAAGCACTGGGGACTAGAAAGAGCTTTGTGTGAGCTGGGAAGGGTTCTCACCAATGCTGGATCGAGCTGTAGACCGTTCAATTATAGTTCTCTTGCCTGGGTTGTTGAGCACCGATCTCTTTGCCAGAGAGAGATCGGCTGTAACTCGAGTGATAGAGATCCTGGGGAGGAGGGGAAATGGAGTAAAGGATCACTACTGGACTCTAAAGCCAAAGTAGCTTGCCTCCTAATATTTTCCTAAGCCTAGCTACCCGATTACGCCCTCAAAAAATGACTATTGTGGGAACTGTCGATTAGGGAGGGTCTGACCCCACCCAATGCAACTGCAGGGAACTCACCTGCCATCAAATCGATGCTTTAGAAAGTCAAAGAGTGCCTTCTGCATCATGTCTGTGACCTGATGGGTGAGGGTATGGAAAGACTTAGTCTGCATATAAAAGCCCTGTGGAAAGGGATAGCATTCTCTATCCTCCATAACCCAATCCCATCTGTACATATATCCATGTTTCCATTGGATAAGGGATCAGATCTCTGCAAGCTGTCAGAAAATGCCAAAAGCAACAATGAGAACCGTGCCCTAGCCAGTGGATATCGCCGAGGGGCTTGGTGTACATTCAAGATGAGGACTTGGACTGAAAGATCGTGCCCTGCTTACCTCATAGCCTTTCAAAGAAGGCCCCACAAGCACCACAGGTCGCATGGAAGGTACCACATCATATGGGGGCACGTGTTCTGCCTGAAGAGGGCAGAAAACACCAGAGCCACATGGGGTTCCATCATTCACTGAAGGACACTTTTCCTTCCTAATGCATGCTACTCATTGGACATGGGTAGGATAAATAGGGTTGAGGGTAGTAGCAGGGAGGTACTGAAAGGTAAGCAGAAAATCAGGATGCCTTGCTCCTTCCAGACCTCTTGTCATCAGTTTCCTTCCTTGCTCTGTTTTATTCCCTAAAATTAGAGGTCATGGAGTTGTAGAAAGTGTGTAAGAGAAAAGTAAGGGGAGAGAGACAGGCCAAGGCAGGGAGAACTTGCCCTACCATGTGAAAAGTATATATATATTCTCACTATCTTCCCCTCCTCCTGGGAGTTCTTAGATTACCCCCCCTGAAAAATCTCTCCTGGTTTGGACAGCTGACTCAACATCCACTTCCTCTGTTTTGGCTTGGAGAAGAGGGGTATGGAGAACCTGGCGGGGGGTGGAATTCTAACAATTGCCCGAAAATTATGAGCCTCCCAAGCCCACAACCCCATCCTTGAACTCACCTGTTTTTGCTTCTGTTTGGCTTTTTGGAAAAGGAAATAAGAGACTGAGGTTGGTGAGGGGGAGGGAGCCCTGGGAGAGACATGGTGGCCCCTGTATTACCCACACCCACACCCATACCCACATTAGACAATGGGGTGAGGGTAGCCTCACCCTGTGGGAGAGATGCCAGGTT
Source organism: Sminthopsis crassicaudata (assembly GCF_048593235.1). Classification (NCBI taxonomy): domain Eukaryota; kingdom Metazoa; phylum Chordata; class Mammalia; order Dasyuromorphia; family Dasyuridae; genus Sminthopsis; species Sminthopsis crassicaudata. The sequence goes on from NC_133621.1 coordinate 233,169,634, forward strand.
CCCCCAGTACTATAGATTTCCCTCCCCCCACTTTTCCCAATCAGTCAGAATGAGATCGATCCCTCCCCATATTGGACCCATTATCCACCTAAGATGGGAAGAGAGGAAATTACCTAGAGATGGGGGAGGAGAACGGCGGTTGCCAATGTCACCAGGGGGGTTCCCAGATCTCCTGAAGTTAGACCAGGATGGGGGAGAGGGGAGGTTGAAGAGAAAAAGTGAGTGGCTCCTGCCTTTCAGTATACTTAACCCTTCCCATGTTCCTGCCTGTCCCATACCTAGCCTTCTGTTCTTGCTTGAGGCGTATGGTTTCCAGGCGCTGAGGGCTGGGGATAAAGGCAATATCCCCACCTTCCTTCACTAGTCTCCCAATCCACCAGTCATTGTTGTATTTCTAGAAGCAGACAGGTAAGGCATTTCATGAATTAGGAAAAGGATACAGGAGAAGAGGCAATTCCTTTCTCATTTCTTCATAATTTTGGATCTTAAGTTTGGGAAAAGAGAGTAGAGGAGAAAAATTAAGAGGAGAGGGCATGGAGAAGAGTGAGAGTTTGTGAGGTTGGAGACCTAGTCTTGGGGATTACAGGATTGGGATCCCAATGTTCAGATGGTAATTTGGAAGTTTGTAGGGACTGAAATCTTAGTGGTAGACTTAGGAAATCAAGGAGATTCAAGACTGAGAATAGATCAAAGTTTACCTCTTTGATATGCAGGAAATCTCTGGCTTCAAAGTTGACTCCTGAGCCCTGGATAGGGCACTCCTCATCCAGCACCCCACAGTAACTGACATTGGTTCTCACAGCAAATGCCACTGGTTTGTGCTAGGAAAAGAATTAGCAAAAAACACGAATGTGAAAAGTTATCCTCTTTCCCTAAATCTTAGCACTCTAATAGTAAAAGATGGATGGAGACCAAAGAATCAGGAATGATAGGAATGACACTAGATACCTTGGCTCTTTCCAGCTGCTGCTGAGCCTGGCTCTCCACCTCTCGACGGGCACTCTCCCTGTCCTCCTCCAGGGAAAGGTCTGAGTCCAGAGATGGCCGGCTAGTATAGGAATCTGCTGAACCCTGGGTGGAAAAAGACACAGTGGAGCCAGGCTTGTGGAGGGTTCGGCCTTTACAAAGGTGGTATGGAGACCACAAAAGTCAGGTGGCTGGCTAAAATTGTTGTAACGCTCTCCCTCTCAATTCTTCCATGAGGAAGGAGGAGGGAAAAGAACTGCCAGAATTCTGGCGTGCACACACTAAACACATGTGATCTCCATGGCTGGAGTATCAATGTTATAGAAGCTGGTCAAAAAGTCACCAAAGTCTGGGTTTGCCAGAATCCACCCATCACACTTGGACTGATTTTAGAGTCCGAGGTCTGAATTCAAAAAACAGCTCTGCTTTTTGCTATCTGTGTAACCATAGGCTATTCATTTCTCCGACCCTCATTTTTTTTTCATATATTGTAGGGGTTATTAAGATTCCTTGCAATTCTAGGTCCTATGATCATCGAGGTTCTGCCCAGCTTTAAATTCTGTGAACAAAACTGTTCAAAAGTTAGTTCATCTCACTGAATTGAATAGCTTCATTATATATAGAAGAGAGGAAATCTTGAATCTGATTCTGTCCAAGGGATGGAAAGACAATGTGTTGAGAAACTAGCCCATGGAGAGGAATCAGGTCAACTTCCTACCTATTCCTAAGGATACAGACATACCCTAAGGACTCAAATATAAGAACAGTTTTGACAAAGGAAGCCAGCACTTTTTATTTGGGGATAGAGATAAGGAGAAGAAACTGAACTTGAGACACAAATCTGCCTTCCCATCATAGCTCTATACTCCACATCAGGTCCAGTTCTCCTGGAACCATGTAAAAAAGACAATGGGAAAGTTTTTGATTTACACAGAACAGTCTATTCACTGTGTTCCACCTTCCCTGGGAGCAAAATAATAGACTGGAATCCCCATTTACTCATTCATGCAATAAACATTTATTATACCCATGGCAGTAAATGTGTTCTGAGGTTTGAAGGTAGGCCTGATTCTGTGCAGAGTTGGGCTATGGGGATATTCTTCAGTCTTATGACATTCACATGATATTTGGAGACTCCCTCCTCTCCACTATAGGCCAAACCCTCAAGCATCGTTATCTAAGGTCTCCCCTCTGTCTGTCTCCTGGGCAGAATCAGGAAGAATCATCTGGGTCTCTGACCCACAAATGCTCATCTATTATTAACTAACTTGAGAGTTAGCTTCCTTTCAGTCACCCTGAAGTCTGATGTGATTTCTCTGGTTTTTGTGAAAATGTAAGCAAGAGATGATGCAAAAGTATTGATACGGTGTGACTCCCCAAGTACCTAATTCATCTTGATACCACTCTTACTGTCCATCACAGTGACATAGTAGGTAAGGAGTTTTATATGTTAGGATTTGGAGGAGGGTTAGAAGATTTATAATTTTATCCTTATAAGTAATTTCCTACATGAAAACTTCCCCTAAAAATACATGCTAACAATTCATCCACTTCTAGCCTCAACTTACCTACTTGTTTGGGGCATCAAAATTAAATTGTTCCCCCTTTCTTCTTTGTCCCCACTCGAAGGTAGGAGATGGAGAATTAAATTAATTTATGTTGACTTAGTGTTATAAGTCAATGTCTCCAAACAGACAGAATCATAGATATGAATCATCGGTTTAGAACTAGAAGAGACCCCAGAAGACTTATAGTCCAACTCCCTCATTTACAGATGTGAAAACTCAAACTGAGAGAGCTTAAATCACTTGTCCTAGTCACTTTAGGGAGTATCAGAGGTGAGATTTGAATGGAGGTTTTCAGATTCCAAAGCTAGTACTTTCTCCTCTATCACATGCCAGAGGTAACATGATACTGGACTTATACTCAGCAGACATAAGTTTAAAGCCTGATTCCATTGCTTACTAAGTATTTGATGCTGTAAATAATTTTGTCTCTTCACCTCAGTCCCTCTATTTGTAAAAAGAAAATGTAAGAGTGGATGTTTTCCAGGGTCTCATCTAGTTCTAAACCTTATGTTATACTCAGCCACAGACCTAGCACCCTGCCACTACCTCAGAGAAGACAAGCCTGTCCTGCCAAGCCATACCCTGGAGACCAGGTTCTTTCTTTCCCCTCACACAAGGCAGCCAGAGGCAGTGCTGTGGAGCTGCCAGGAGTTGGCATGATGCTCTGATTGTGCCCCCCTTGCCTGGTGTGTGTGTGTGTGTGGGCAGGCTGCGACACCACTCTTGCCTGGCACAAGAAAAGGAAAGAAGATGAGCCCATGGATTTATTTGGAGCCTGAATCTGCCTCCTACAGCTTCAGTGGAGATCCTGGAGAGAGGGAGGATTGAAGTAGATGGAGGGCACTGGGGGAGGAAGTGGTAGATCTAGGAACCAGAGTAGGGTAGGGGATGGGTACAGGGCCAAGATAATGGCTTCTCTCCTTAACATTCCCACTAAGTTCTCTTCCTCCTTATCTTTATTCCTCTTTTCTGAGTGACATTTTTCTGCCACTTGCTTATAAGCTTTTCAAAGAAATCCTCTGCTCATTCACCAGGGATAAAATAAGTAAATAAATAAAGCAAAACCTGCCAGGTCCCTCTGGCCTCAGACATCTCTTCACAGGCATAAGCTGACACCCTGGGTAGTGCCAGCTGCCCCCTTAACAGTACAGATGAGACCCATAAGGCCTTGGACAGTGAATCAGAATGCCAGACAATTAGCCCCCTGTGGTGCAGCCTAGAGCAAAGGGAACCCCCAACTGGGAGCATTGTGGGTACCAATTCTACTCTTACTTCCCTTACCAGGATGTTCATTCTGGATCCCTCAAGCCACCTCTAACCTAGGATCAGGTTGGGTCAGGGACCTTGCCCCTTCAAAAACTCTTTGACTAATAGCTTAAATATCTATCACCTCCAGCTAGAATCATATGGACATCTTTAGGGACATTTCTCCCTAGAATCAGAAGAGAGAGAAGGGGCCTCAGTCCTTCCCCGAATACTTCTACTCTTCCTCTCCAACCTCCCTCAAATCACCAGAATCTTTGCCTAATGAGTTGGTTTGTCTCCAAAGAGTCAGGAGATAAAAGCAAAAATGAAAATTAAATATTTATAGGTCGCCTGTTTCCCTGAGCAAAAAGCTTCCTCCATCCTCCGGCCCTCCATCTTCTGGCTCCCTCAGCCCCATCACCCAGATTTTTTTCCGCTGAGAAAGCAAAGGAGTCATTTGGCACCAAAGTGGCAGTGTGTAGGCAATACCAGGAGTCTGGTGGGCAATTCAAGCTCTGGCTCAATTAGCCCATTATGTGTGCAGTGCTCCCGTCTCAGTTGGAGAGCAGGAGTTTGACCAGGAGGTGTGTAAGGACAGGAGAAAGTTTTGAAGGTAAGACAGAAACAAAGGGGGGTCTAGAAGAGAAGGTTTCTACAGTTTGGAGGGCTCTGGGAGATCCCTCTCAAAGGAGGCTCCTGACCGTGTTTTGGATGGAAGTGACCCGGTCCTCCAATACCCAGCCCACCCCTTCTCCATCTCCAAGACATTTCACTTTCACTTAGTTGTTCTACCTTTCCAAAATGCGTCCTGATCCCAAACCACTGATTTCTGCTTTGTCCAAGTAGTTCAAAACCCCCTTAACTCTTGCCTGGCATCCTGCTGTCCCTGAAAGTTCTCTTCCACATCCCTTCTCCAAGCCTGTGTTTACCCTAGTGACATCCCTCTTACTAACACCTCCTCAGGGTCTGCGGCCAACTCCAAGCTTCCTTCCCCCTCCCAGGATCTCCGAGCTGAACTCCGCTCCTGTGCTCGTCTTCCCTGAGATTTCTTCTCCCCTCTCAACCCCCCCCCCAGTTCGAAGGCCTTTGGGGAAGGGGGAGCAGCCCGAGAAACAGTCAGCGGAAGACGATCCTCCTTCCTTTCAGACGGTCCCTTCCCCTCTCCCTCAGCAGAGATGTTTTTCATATCTCAGAATGGGAGGCGGAGGGGGAAAGGGCGATGATGTCCCCAACTTCCCCACCTCCATCGCCACGGGCACTCACCGCCTCCGAGTCCTCAAACCCGGGAACGTAGGAGTCGTCATACATGGGGGAGTCCGGACTGGGGAGCAATCAGGGCCGCGGGGGAAGGGAGGGGACAACCCGGGGCAGGGAGCGAGGGCAGCACTGGGGCCTGCGGGATGTCACCAGGGCCCGGGGAGCCGGGCAGGCCACAAGGGAGCCAGGGAAAGATGAGCTGCTGAGAGCTCCAACCTCAGCTCTCTCTCCCCGACCACCCCCTTTCCCTCCTTCTTCCCAGCCCTCTCCACACACCCGGCTGGTCCCACCCAGAGCGCTGCTGAGGAATCCAGCTCCAGCCCCTACAACAATAGCGCCCGCCCACCAGCGTCCCCCCTCCCCCCGCTCCTGATAGGGAGGCTTGGGCGGGGTGTGTGATGGTAGTGGGGGGGGGGGAGAAGGCGGAGGGGGGGCGAGGAGGTAGGGCGGATCCCTAAGCACCTATCCCGCGGAAGAGAAGGTGGGAGAGCGGGAGGGTGAAGGAAGGGGAGGAGGGCTTGGGAGAATGGGGCGGGGCGAGGAAAGATTCGGAGACAGACACACAGAAACCCAGGAAATACTCCTCAGGGAAACAAAGGGCTGAGGGGGAGGGGAGGAGAAAGAGAAAAGGAGGTAGCTAAGCAGAGAATCTTAAAGAGAGGAAAGCAGGAAGGGAGGCGGAGAAAAAAATAGAAAAGCTAGAAAGTAGAGATCTAGAGAGTAAAGAAGAAGAGATGTAGTGAGATGAGGGGAGTGAATGGGAAATAAAGGGCAAAAGACAGACAGAAAGAAAAGGACAGGGAGGAGCTTTAATTTTGATTTGAGGACTCCTAGTCAAGGCCCACAGGCAGTGTTGCCCTTTTCCCAGCCCCTTCACAGAACAGCAGGTGTCTGAAGGATGGTCCAAAGGGCCCCACTTCCAAACCCAGTCAAGGGTTAGCGTGAGTCGGGCACTGCCCTTCCGGGGGGGGGGGGGGTTGCAGGAAATGTCACAGAGTCTGAGTGAGAAAAAAACCGCCTCTTCCCTTCTCCACCTCACCCCGAAGCAGACTGGGAAGTACGCGGAGAAAGGGTAATTCCTCGGTTTACATCCAAAGCCTCCTGAGCACCTGGGACAGAGCTGAGGAACCGCCAGGGTGGCTGCTCAGGTGAAGATTCCTGCAACCATTTGTTTTAGTCCCAACCTCCTCCTTCAAGAAGAGCTTCCCACATCTGCCCCAACTGAAAGTGACTTCCTTTTTTGTTAATTTCTCACCACACTTTACCGGGACCTCCTCTTTGTACTTTTCATACCTTCCCCCTGCATTATACTGATCCTTCTGTGAATATGTGTATGTGTGTTTGTGTGGCCAGTTATCTCCCTATTCCCCTTATTTTGAGAGTTTTAAAAACCACGAAGCTTCTGGAGAACAGTTTCATCTATCTTTACATACCTAACACCTAGAATCACAGCTAGTACCAAGTAGGTGATAAATAAACAATGGGGAGTTGGATTGTTAAACTGAGGAAGAAAGCGGGAGAATAGTTCAGGGTGGGCACGTGGGGGTGAATGTAAACATGCCCGTGGGTATCAGGGGTAAGCATTCCCATCTCCCCCAGTCACTGGTGCAGATGTCAAACTCCCTTCTTCCTAGCAGAAACTGAAGTGAATAGCACATCTCTGAAAACATCCCTCAAAGCATTTAGGACCCCCTCCAAATCCTTTGTCATTGTGGTTCTCTCCTCTCCCTATTCTCTGGGCAGCATAAGAAAGAAAAATCATTTGGGTTTGCTAAAGAAAAATTCAAAACGGTCCTCTAGAGAAATCCTAAGTGGGGGTGCAAATTAATCCAGAAAGGAAGAAGGAACTGATCAACCTGTCAATCCAATTCAGTTAAAAAAAAATGTTAATAAAAAGTCTATTGCTATATCCCTTCCTCTTTCAGTAGCAGAAGGAATTGAAGTGGGGAGCACAGAAGGCACCAATAGATTCTCAGTATTACACTTTTTCAAAGAAGGGACAGAACCTCAGAACTAATGGAGATACCTAGTCTGAGAAACAAGAGGTCTCTAAGAGGCTGAAAGAAAGACATCATGGCATGATAAAACAGGGGGCAAAATGATAATTAAAAAACCTGGTTTCTAGTTTTGCTTTTGTCTCTACCTAGTAGTGTGACTTTGGACAAGTCAGTCTCCTCTCTGGATTATACTTTCCACACCAGTAAAATGTAGATTATTATTAGATGGACTAGATTCTAAGGTCTATCCAGGTCTAACATTCTGAGCTTGAGAGTTTGTCATTTAGGATGTCTAGATTTTTAACTTCAACTTTGCTATTGACTTTTTTGTGTGTTTGGAGGCAATCTGGGTTAGACGACTTGTTCAAGATCACACCGCTAGTGTCTGAGGCCAGATTTGAATTAAGGTCCTTCTGACTCCAGGGTCAGTAATCTATCCACTGCACCATCTAGCTGTCCCCCCACCCCACCCCATATTGACTCCTCCTTCATACTTCAGTTTACCTGCTCTATAAAGGTTCTTGAGACCTTCTCAAATATTTTTTTCAGCAGAATATAGAAGAATTGAGAATGGAAGCAACAGGGCATCTTGAGGAAGAAGACGGATACATGCCTGGTAACTCAAACCATCATGACCACCATGACTTAGAATCGGCACAGAACCCTGGGCACAAGAGCCTTGAGAATTGCAGTGCTCTCCCAGAAGGACAGCTAAGAAAGAATGCTGGGCTTGGATTCAGGAAGACATCTTCCTGAGTTCAAATCTGACAGTGTGTGACTCTAGGCAACACAACCCTATTTGTCTCAAATTCTCATCAGTAAAATGAGCTGGACCACTTCAGTATCTGTGCCAAGAAAACCTCAAACTGACTCAAGGAGAGTTAAATACAAGACTGAAAAATGACTTAATTATAACAACACCTCCTCCTTGCAGCCCAGCAAGTCCAGCAGCCCAGTGCAAAATTATTGTGGAGAAATGATCCATCTTCCTCATCACCACTAGCAAAATTGCTGACCAACTGCCACCTTGAGAACAACAGTACTCCGAAACACCAGTTCTGTTTTCAGGCAAATCCTAATGTCCATTAGAGAAAACAACTTCTATGGAGAAAGGGTCAGTCATTCCCAACAACCTATCAACTAACTGCCACACACAGAATGGTGAAAGTTGAAAGAAAGAAAGTACCAAGCAAGTTAAGACTACCACCCCCACCCTGGCCACCATCTCCCCTCTGACCCTGAAGGAGGCATCCCAGGATGCTGAACATGAGAGCTTTGAGAATAGCACTGCTTTCAGCCCAGTGCCCATAGTCATCATCCTGGGAGGCAATCCCTGTGGAGTTGCAGCCTAGCAACAGCTCCTGTAGGTGTTACAGCCTCAGCTACTTAAAGGCTTAGAAAGGAAAGTTTTTGTCACCTTGTCACAGAAAAATAGTTCAACATCAGAAACTGCCAGGATTATATCAGTAGAAATGACATGAAAGAAGCATTAATATTTGCTTTGCCATAAGACCCTAAGGACCACCTGACTTGCAAAAGAAACCTTCCACTGTGTTGTCTCCAACATATTAGAACATGAACTCCTTGAAAGTTGGAGACTATATACTTTTTATATGTTTTATTCATTTATAAATTTATTCAAAGAGAAATTTCGCCAGATTCTCTGAGTTTATCAGATTAATAGAACAAGATCTGTCCCTGCTTCTCTCCCTTGAGCCCCTTCTCTGGCCCTTTGTTACTCTTCTTTTCTCCAAGGAATAAGTAGCACATTCAGAGGTAACAAAACATCAGGGTATAGCCAAGATGGGTGAGCCTAGGGAGAGAAGGCTGGCAATAGCCTGAATATTGTCAAGGGCGGTTGGTTTTCCAGACTTGTAATGTCATCATAGCAGTCTAGGTCCCACTTGTTCTTCAAAGATATCCCATCCCAACCCCAAGTACTGGTGGCAGAAAATTCTCTCAATGGGTTATCATCCTAACCATTTATTAGGAAATAAGTCCATGTATTTCATACCTACACCGATCCTCACCTTACTCACAACTGTGCCCCATATTCTTCCAAGTTCATTCCAGGACAATTAAATACATTGAATGCTGTATTTTTTTTTTTTTAGAATTGTAGGATTTAGAGTTGGAAGGAACCTTAAAAATCATCTTTTCATTTCACAGGGAAGAAAATTGAGGTTCAGGAGGTAAAATGACTTAAGTCATAAAAGTGATAATTACCAGACCTTGGATTTAAACCAAAGCTGTCTCACTCCAAAACTAATACTCCTTCTAAAACACTAAGTTTCTTGGAAATGCTTTTTTTTTTTTTTAATTTCAAATTCATCTAATATATCAAAAGCTCAAAATCTGGTATAGTAACACAGCAGGCAGGTGGGATGTAGGGAGAGAGACACAGAGACAGAGAAACAGAGATTCACACAGAGACAGAAACAGAGACAGAGAGACATAGACACAGAGACAGAAGCAGAGAGAGACAGAGACAGAAACAGAGACAGAGAGACACAGACACGAGGAGACAGAAGCAGAGAGAGACAGAGACAGAGACAGAGACAGAGACAGAGAGACAATAGACACAGAGACAGAAGCAGAGAGAGACAGAGACAGAGACAGAGAGACATAGACACAGAGACAGAAGCAGAGAGACAGAGACAGAGACAGAAACAGAGACAGACACAGACACAGAGACAGAAGCAGAGAGAGACAGAGACAGAGACAGAGATTCACACAGAGACAGATAGTGGGAGAGGCAGAATTTTCAAATGTGGAAAAAGGATGTTTAATTTGCAAAACTTGTATAAGGCACCTAATTGCCTCATCCAAGATCTGCCCTGATTTGCCAACATCTTTACTAAGAGCTACTCCTCATTCTATTCAATTTCCCACCATCCCAACCCTGCTTCATACCAACCTAAAATCTCCCTATCCTACAGCAGGCTATGCCTCCAGGAACTCACTTTGCCAGCAACACCTATTATTCTCCATGGAACAGCACAAACTGGGATTTAGAGGAGAAAGTTGAAAACATAAGTAAACTAAGGAACACCCCCCCAAAAAAGAGGAATGAGCTGAATGGGAACAAAATCAGACTTTACAACACTGAAATGTCGCCCACCCGGTGTTGAGGCAAAGGGCAAAGCACAGAGAAGGGTGGCCAGGATTGGGGGAGGGCAGTGCAGGTGAGTGGTAGCACAGCAGTCCTCAAATGACCACTTCTTTTCCCTGAGTGCGCGGAAGGGCAGAGTGGTTTGCACTCCCGAGCGCTGATTAGGGAAGCGAGGAAGCTGCCGGCACGTCTGAAAGCTGCCTCCGGGATCTGGACCGAGCCCCCAGCAACTCCTCGGTTATCCTCCGAGACAGCGGGGGAGGGGCCCCGCTGGCCCCAGTCCTCCCCTTTTCCTGGGCAGTTCTGACTCTCCCCCGTACAACCTGGCCTCCGCAGCCCAGGAGTCCCCCTGCTGTGGCTCTTTGCTCTGCCCGCAGGAGTGACCGACTCTTGCATCTCTCAGCGTTAGCGCCTCTTTCCCGGCTCCCCATCGCCGCTACCTTTGCCGCTGAACACCTTCACCGCGCCCAGCGCCCTGGGTCCCGCTGTCCCCCTCCCAGAGCCGAGCCCCGCGCGGTAGGGCCGCGATTACCTCGTTCAGCAGAAACGTTGCACTGGAGTCAGAAAAAGACATAGACGGGCTTAGCGGCGCCCCCGGGCCGGCAGCTCCGAGGCCGAAGCAGGAGCACGGCAGGCAGCCGCCAGGCACACAAGCTCCCGCTTGCTAGCCCGGCTTCCCCCAGCGCCAGTCCGGACCCGCTCCACTAGCCTCCTCCCCTTCTCCTCCCTTTCCTCTACTTCTCCTCCTCTCCCCCCTCCCCCTCCTCCTCCCTCTCTCTCTGGGTCTCTCTATCTCGTCTGTCTCCGTCTCTGCCTCACATTTTCACATTTCCTTCATTTTGTCTTTTGGCTCCGAGTCTCGGTTAGTGCCGTCTCCCACTCCTTCCCTCTCCCTTTCAGGTCCTTTCTTTTTTGCCCTTCTTTCCTTCCTCCCTCGGGCAATACCGCAGGTACTCCCAACAACAAGGGGGAGGGGCCGGAGGAGGGGAAGATATTATTTTCTTTATATTTCACGATAATGTCCAAATGCGCTGCCCCTTTAATCCCGGACCTCCGTTCCTGAAACTAGTAGTCCAGGCTTTTCCTAGTACGTTACTTCGGCTGTAACTTAGCCTGAGGGAGGGGGTCCAGAGTGAGGAGAGAGTTAGGAGCGAAAGAAGCCTCGGAAAGCACCCGCAATCCCTGGCCCAGAAGGGAGATTCATCTCTAGTCCTAGCTCCCAGCACTTCTGCAAACTAGCCCAACCTTTGCTTCCAAAAAGGAGCATCCAGGCTGCAGCATAGTGAGGGATAACGGCAGAGCTGAGGGCTGAAAACAAACTACTCCCTCTGCATCTCGCTTATTGTCTTATTGCCCCACTCTGGTCCCCCAGTGTCCCCGACCCCCGGACTCTTAGATCAGTTTGGTGATCACCCCGGTGACTAGCTAGCTGGGCTTCGCCTGTGTGCGGTCACTTCGACACCCGTTTGGCGCCAGTACCGCTATCCGATGCTTCCTCCCAAACCAGCCGCATTGGGCACTGCTTAGTCCACCCTCGAGGCTCCAGACCTGAGGGCCGGGGGCTCCAGGGCCAGTTTGGAATCCCGGAGCCCAGAGAGGGTGGGGATCTCCGGATGCTGAGGTGCGCCTGGGCCAGCAGGAGGCGCAACCTGGGGCTCTAGTGAGAGCGGTAGGCAGAGGAGACGAGACCCCAGTGCCTAGCCTTCCCGGTCCCCTTGGAGGATGCCAGTCCCTCCTCCTCACTCTGTCCTGTCACTTCCTGCCAGGACCCCCGTGTGGCTCCTCCCTTCCAGCCCGGACCCTTTAGTGGTCCTCCCACCCTGTCCCCGGGCCACTCGGACTTACCTCCATCCCGCTGGCACCGCCGCCCCCTCGGAGCACGGCGGCCCTCGGCGCTCCTAGCAGAGCCAGACCAAGTCCCTGGACACCGCTGCCAGGCTAGGAGACAGGAGTGGCCAGAGCAGCGGGGACTGCTCCCCGGGTCAGCACCCCCCCACCCCCTCTCGGTTGGCACGTCAAACAGGACAAGCCCAAGTCTTGGGGGAGGGGGGGAAGGATGAAGGCAGGGTAGTGGTAGTAGTATTGCTTCTGAACCCTAGGTCTACTTGTCCTTATTGCCCCTTCCCCGCCAAGAACTTCTTTTGCAGAATCTCTTCTTTTTCTCCATCTTCCTTCACTTTATGAATCTGTTCCTCCTCCCTTCGGAGGCCCTACACAGGGAATTCTACTTCCCTCCAAGTATAGAATAACATGAACTAAGACCTTAATTTCACCCTGAAACCAAGATTTTCCCCATTCCCCAAATTAGCGTATCCCTCACCCTTTTCCATGCTAATCCCATGACTCTCCTAGACCGTTTTCCCAATTTGGGAAGCTGAGAACTTCCCTCACAGTCCCACTGAGCTCAGGACCACCTGCCCAACGTTTCCTCCCCCCACCCACCCACACTACAACCCTCTCTTTCATTCTACCGGGAGCTGGTTCGGGAGAAGAATATCTCTGGGGGTATTAGATTCCTCACTCTGTTTATCACCTTCCCTGACCTCCACTCCCCACTTTCAAACAGATATCTGAATACTCTGAGATCTGACCGAGCATGTTGTGGGGATATTGTTTTTAATTTCATCTCACATCTCACCTCCGGCCAATTAAAGGCACTGAATATGTCCCTCCCTACCCCCCCTCTTATTATTCAGCTTCAGCTATTCAGAGGAAATAAAGAGGTTGTGTGTGTGTGTGTTTCCCCAGGGTTTTTTACTTTGTATATGTTTAGAGTGAGGCAGAGATAGTGCCAGCCATTTGGCCATGTGAACTGTACCACCTGCTGACCACAGCTAATGGAGTGGCTCCTTTGGGCCTTAGGGGCATCTTGAGTTACCCAGGGAAGAGCTTGGGGGGGTGGCCCGGTTAGAGCATCCCCCCCTTTTCTCTGACTTCCAGCTCTCTCCCAGAGCCTACAGTCTAGAGAAATGGCATTTCCACTTCTCCCCATCCCCTTGCTTTTAAATAGAAACATCAATTGTTTCTTTCTGAGCCTGAAGGGGGGGCAAAGTTGGGGTGAGTAGCTAAGCCTTCCCCTTTCCCTCTACCTATCCTAGATGTCTGATTAAAGTTATCTTTTTTTTTTTTTTTTTTTTTTTTTTTTTTTTTTGTACAAAGGGTGGATAGATAGAAAATTCAGGTTCTTACCTAATGTATATGCAAGGCCTTGAACTTCCCCTTTCCTAAAGATCTCCTATGTAGAATTGCTAGTTAGATTAGTAGTTCTCTCACCACCACTATTGCCTCCCCAAACCTGAACTGGATCCAAATCCCTTTCTGCCCATCTGGAATCTTTTCCTCCAGACATCCTTTCACCCTGGTCTCTTCACAACCCTCACAGATCTTGGGGGTGTGCTGGATACTCCTGTTAGGGTTACACTAGAGATTGGGGACAGGGAAGTTAGGACCATCAACCCATCCCTATTCTTACTGGAACCAATAAGTTCTCCTTCCACTCCCCACCCCCACTCCCATCCTCTCAGCAGCTAGACTCCTGAGTGTCTGGAAGCATCAACTTACCCTTCCCTCCACATCCCTCCAGATTTGGTCTGTCCGAAATCAAGTCCTTGGGGAATTTGCAATCAGTACCAAAAGGGCAGCTTAGGGCAAAGCACAGAGTTCACATTGTCCATCCCTCGCTCTCTGTGAAAGAATAGTCTGTCACTTAGTCCAAGCTAAAACAAAGCTTTTCTTCTTCTGTTCTGAGAGGTCTGAGGAGGGAATTTCCACAATCATTCTCCATGGCCAACTACAGAATATCAAACTGGGTAAGTTCTTCCAAAAATCTAACCTCAGTCCTTCCTGTTGTCAATTTATCCTCCCTTTTCTGGGCTCTTCCTCTGGGCCCATGATGTTATTCAATGCTTCTAGGCAGTTTCAGGATCCATGCCCTGACACAGCACTTGCTATAAATATGTCTGGAGAAGTTCTTGCTTAAGGACCCAGCATCTGGTGAGCTCCCTCCTCCCCCACCAGTTTCTCTTTGGGGGACTGGGGCTGGGACTTAAAGACCAAATCTACTGGTTTTGTGGCTTCTAGACTGCCCAGTAGCTATTAAGAAGTTTGGGGGGCACTCCTAGTATCAGAGGATGGAGAAATCTGGTATTGAGACAGGCAAGATAACTGGATTTTTCTCCCAATTAATCCTCATTCATTTGCTGACTAGCCCTTGCCTAATATTCTTTGGCCTTTTTCTATTTTGTGATTGGAATTGAGAGGATGTGATATCTATTCCATCCATGGGAAGATTTTTAAAATTTGGAGTAAAGAAAAGGGCCAGAAAAAGAACCATGATATACTATGGCCAAGGTACCAGGAAAAAAAGACTGAGTGTGGCTTTTATAGGGCTCACAGGGTCCTCTCAGTGGAATTGGAAAGCTCAGTTTGCTAGCTGCTCTCTACTGTAAACATTTACTTAGATCACCCTAGTTCTTGGGGGCTCCTTGGTATTTCCAGGTACCCTGAAACTCAGCACTAGGGGAGAGAGGGTTAAATTCAAAGTCCTCAGACAGTATAAGGCATTTTTGTGATAACCTGGAGTGGGGAAGACCTACTTTAGACTCTTACTAGATATGTGACCTTGGCAAGTCACTTAACCTCACACTGCCTCCCATTCCCTCAACTATAAAATGGGAGTAAGAACATCTACCTCACAAGGTTGTTATGAGGACAAAATGAGATAATTGTAAGGTATTTTGCAAACCTCAAAACATTACATAAATCTTAACCCTTATTTTTCTTATTATCCTAAGGGAAATAGTTGAGGGAGAGCAGATGAGACTGAATCTATGGATCCCAATATGAAATTCTTGTTTCCTTACAGACAAAAAGCTAGCGAGTTGGGGGTCTGAAGGGTGTGAAGCCTTAGTGAAAAGCTTCTCCCAGGGAAGGCAATAGCTGGGACTCCAAAGACTTCTTAAAGGGAGACTGAATTTGAAAGATGAGATGCCCAGATTTTATTAAATGAGGTTGTAGCACTGCTGATGGAACAGAAGGCATTTTGGAGAATATAGAGATGCTGTGGGGAGAAGTGCTGATACTCTCAACTAAATGTATGTTTACAAAGGTGAAAAGTGTTTCTTCTTTGATTCCTTATCTATTCCCTCTTCTCTCTGCACTGTGGAACTTGCTTTGCTGTAATTTATCCTTCAATCCCTGCTGCTACAGCATTAACTTCATATCACCATGAGTTGTATAAAAAAAATTATGAGATCAGGTTAGGGAGCCCAGAAATGCCAGATGCCCTTCACCCTCCCTATTTCAGCCTCTTCCATATCCCCATAAGGAACCTGGTTACCATAATTCCAGCTCAGAAAGAGGGCATGGTGCTGGCTAACCTCCTCAGGCCTGAATTATTAAAGAGGATAAAGGAATCATGCTCACAGCTGAGTGCTCCTTAGGTCCCCCATTGCCTTTCGCTTCAGTTCTCACAGTGTTCTTTCAACTCCTTTGCGTATTGTAGGAGAGTGGGCATAGTGAGCAAAGCCAAGAAGAGAATTGGAAGGCATGGGGGGAAAGGGCCTCAGGCATATGGTGGGGAGGGAGGAGACAGCTATGCCCACTCTATTAACCAACACCAACAGGGCTCTTTACTATAAAATATGATCATTATCTTGGAGTTGAATTGGAGAGAGGGGCAATAGAAAAGGTGTATGCTGTTTCCCAGATTACCTTAGCAGCAAAGTCTCTCAAATACTTCTATTCAGCACCTAAGTCCAGAATTTTGGAAGGGGAAGACCAAGGAATTGTCAGGGCAGATCAGTAGTGCTGCCCTTATTTGGGAACCCTAGAATTCTGCTTTCTCAACCCAAAATGCGCTCTCTATCCTAGAGTTATTCTGTATACTTGCAAAGCATTAGTATTGAAAAACATCTCAAATACCTAACACAATACACACATGCTCAAATTCTTTCACTTAAATCCCTATTGGCAGTTACTGAGATGTGATAAATTTTAAGAGCAATTATGTGGTGTAATGGAGAGGGCACTGTACTTTGGATTAGGAAAACCTGGGTTTCAGAACCACTTCAGACACTTCCTAGCTGTGTGTAAGCATATGCCTTTTTATGCCTCAGTTTCCAAGTTGAAAAATGAGAGGTTTGGATTCAATGACCTCTAAAGTCCCTTTTTGCTCTAAATCTATGATTCTAAATATCAAAGGGATCTGCAATTTCACTAATTTGTGTTTGCTCCAATGATGATTTTATTCCTGCCGACTCTTCACCATGCCCTCCCCTAGTTTGCCACAGTGACTCTGTCAAGTATAAATGGAGTCCTTTCTTAATTCCTTCTGATATACCAAAGATACCAATGAAGCTAGTTAATAACTCTGGCTGTCCATCTGTTAACCCTTACCTTCATCACATGACCAGACCACTTCTCTTTCTAAGATACGTTTTTCTGATGATACTTTTTACTCATAATTTTTTGAGGTTCCTCATTGACTTAATCTTTTAGATTACTCACTACCATCTTGTTTTATCTATGTGATATTCACTCTTCATTCTTTTGAGACTATTGTGTGGGATATCACACAATCACATAACAGCAAGAACCCAGTGGTTGAAAAATGACATTTTAAATATATATATCTTTTGTTTGTAGGAGAAACCTTGTAATTAAAGGAGCTTGGTAATTGTATTGTCTGTCCCACATATGCAACACTTACCAATGAACAGATTCTAGGTTGTCCATCTAGTTGCATCATAATTTGGGTAATATAATACATACTCTTTATCCTCTTGGTATTTCCCGGGTGGATAGTTGAACCAAACATTTTCTGAGTCATTAAGCCTCTTTTCCAGGAGGCTCATTATTTCAGGGTTTTGGTGTAATCAGTTATATACACAGAACCACACAAAGCATCTGAAGGACTCATCATCCATACATAATAATTTGGACTCTACACTGGATTTCCACTATAACAGTGTAAATCCTTTTGGTGAGCATAAATCTCCCTGTTTTATGCCTTGATACTTATGATCAGAGAATTATTTCTTGGTGCAACGTGCAGCACTTTTTCTAGAGCTACTCCCCACACTGTGTATTCAAATTCACAAATTTGTAGATTGGGTTATTTGGGGCCTTTAAAGGTAATCTGTGGGTTCATTCTCCTAAAACTAAAGTTCACAAGCTCCTACTAATGACCTTACCTTTAACAATTAGAAAATAGAAACAACCAACTCACAGAATCTAGGAATTGGAAGGGCCCTCATAACAATAAATCCAATTCATTTATGAAAGGAATGAGTTGAAATAGATGTACCTTACCTGGCAAGTAGTCATTGAGCCCTTATTTGAAGACCTCCAATGAAGAACAACCTACTCCCTCATGAGGAAACCCATTCCATTTTTGAACTGCTCAAATTGTTAAAAAGTTTTTCCTGACATAAAGCCTAAATTTGCCTGTTTGATCTTTTAATCCATTGTTCCTGGTTTTATCTTCTGGTGTCAAATAGAACAAACCTGAAACCTAATCATATGACAGCCTTTCAAAAACTTGAAGACAAATAATCAGCTCCTTCCTGAGTCATCTTTTCTCTAGAGGAAATATGCTCAGCTCCTTTAACTGATCCTCATATGCTATGAATTCAAGTCTCTTCATCAACCATGGCACTTATTATTCTCCTCTAGGCTGTCTCTAGTTTATATTAATAATTCTTCCTTAATCTGTGATGCTCACAACTGAACATAATATTCCAGGTAAGATCTGATGAGGTCAAAGTTCATTGGAACTGTCATCTCTCCATTACTGGAAGCTATGCTCTCAATGCAATCCAAGACTACATTGGCTTTTCTGTCTGTAATTTCTTTCTTTCTTTCTTTTTTTTTTTTTTTTTATCATATTATCCGTTGTATTCATTTTTCCAAATTTTTCCCTCCCTCCCTCTACTCCCTCCCCTTGATGACAGGCAATCCCATATATTTTACATGTGTTACAATATAACCTAGATACAATATATGTGTGTAAATCCAATTTTCTTGTTGCACATTAAGTATTAGATTCCGAAGGTATAAGTAACCTGGGTAGATAGTCTGTCTGTAATTTCTAAATTACATTGCTGACTCTTTTTGAACACATATATCTTTTTCAAAACAACAACTATTCATGCCTCCTTCATCTTACATCTATGAATTTTATACCCAAGTGTAAGATTTTACATTTATTCTATTAAATTTTATTTTATTAGAATAAGCCTAAGATAATAAACTATTATGATTCTGAACTTGTTACCCAGTCTATTATGTATTCCTCTCAACTGTGTTTCATCAAAAATTTTAGTGAGTATATCATCTAACCTTTATCCAAAATATCGATAAAAATTTAAAATAGCACAAGCCAGATACAGACCCATGGGGTTACTTCAACAGAGAATTGTCATGACATTAAACCATGAACTATTTATTTTTAACATTAGTTTTCTTTATATATTTCTATATATTTTTTCAATTAAATAGCATTTTATTTTTCCAATTACATGTAAAGATAGTTTTTAACAATCATATTTGTAAGATTTTGAGTTCCAAATTTTTTCTCCTTCCCTTCCCTTCTCCCCAAGGCAATAAACAATTATGTAGGTATAATTGTTTTTAATATATTTCCATAAGCATTTCTTTTCAGATTGAAATGATTTTATTTTTATCAATTTTCAAAAGATATGCATAGATAATTTTTAACATTAATCCTTGCAAAACCTTGTGTTCCATTTTTCCTCCCTTCTCCCACCCCCTCCCCAGATAGCAAGTAATACAATATATGTTAAACATGGTAAAAGTATATGTTAAACTCAATAGATGCATATATATTTATACAATTATCTTGCTGCACAAGAAAAATCAAACCAGAAAGGAAAAAAATGAGAAAGAAAATAAAATGTAAGCAAACAACTATAATGTTCTGGTTTAGCTTTCTGGAGGGCCTTCAGATCAGCCTTGGTCTCAGCAGAATAATCACCACAAGAAGAGTCAGGAATAAAGTCCAAAGTCTTTATTGTCTTCTATAGTCTCCCAGTCTGCATCAATTCCCAGTCCTCTCTCTGGGTGTACATCACAACATCATTGGAACAAATCTGAATCATCTCATTCATTAACTATTTTTCGAATCCAAGCATCCAATCAATTCTGAAAATACTTAATGATATTGCCATTTAGTCCATATCTCTATATCTTAATAAGAATATAAGATATTTTATTAATATCCTTGTTAAAATCTAGGTGAACTCTGTCTATAGTATGCCTCTCATATACGGGTTTAGCAATACTGACCAAAAAAATGAAATGAGGTTAGTCTAGCATCACCTGTTCTTGATGAAGCCATCTGATTCTTTGTAATGACTTCTTCCCTTTCTAAATATGCACCAACCATCTCTTTAGTTATGCTTTCAAAATGTTTCCCATAAATTGAAGGCAAGTTCGTTGGCCTATAGTTTTGAGAGTCTGCTTTTCCATTTTTGAAAATTAGGAAATGTTCCTTTCTCCAATGTCATGTTTATATCAACAATCATATTTGTCAGTTCTTTCAGGACCCACGGATATAATTCATTTTGATCAGGCAATTTGAATTTATCAGTGGCACCTAGGTGCTTTCTTACCATCTCCTTATTTATCTTAAGTATTGCCTCCTTGTGAATGCCCACAAGGCATTGGCTACTTTTGTGAGTACCCTTGTGAATGCCCACTCAGCATTCACTACTGCCAGTCTCTCCTGATTCCCAGGCCCTCAGAGAAATCTCCGGTCATGTCTTTTGCAGTGCTTAAACCAGTTTTACCAAGCTTATCTCTGTCTGAGGTCTTCAGAGATCTCTGACCATCATTTCATAGGAATGATGGTTTAAATGCAGGATAGAGGGCTCGAGAACAGCCATGTGCAAGCTCAAGATCTTTTATTCACTTGTTCACATCCTGCCTCTAGCTGACCTCCTGCTGACTCCCTGTGAACTCCTGATGAACTCCAGGTCAAAGAGAACCTGCTTCCTCAGTCCCACAGCTTAAATAGGTCTATGAGGTCATACATATAGAGAAGGAGATACCTCCTCTTAACGAAATGTGACCCGAGTTCCCGCTCATGATGCGGTCCCTGTTTCACAGAAACCACTTCTGGGGGTCTCAGGCATTATTGCCTGTTTACTTTCTGATTGCGGAGTGCCTGACTCCTCCTCCAACCCTTACAATTCCCTTCTCTTGTAAAGCAGGGACCGCAGATCATATCGAGCTAACTTTAGCATCAGCAATAGCTCGCTTGATCAATGAGATCACAGAGTGTATATAACAGAACAAAGGCAAATAAAAGTAAAACAGTAAGAACTAGGCCCAACAGGGGCCAAAACCAAGCATGGATAATATGGGTTCAACCCATTCAATAAAGTCATGCTCAAGGAGGTAGGATGGCATAAGTCTGTAGTTTCAACTGTATACACCTTTTAGTAAAGAAAGGCACAGAGGAAGGTGTATATGAGAAAAATCATGACCTGTAGCACTGCCTCACCAACTTTGGCAGGTGGGCGTGTTGGTTTTTCACCCACTAATTTAGAGGCGTTGTCTATAAGTGGAAAACAGGGCAAAGCCTCTCCCCAGGCCACCATATGAACAACGAGCAGCCATGGGAGACCCAAAAAAGCCCATTGTCCAGTTATCAGTCTGTAGGTATTACACATCACCCAAGACAGTCCAATTCAGCTGCTACACTGGAACTGAATCTTTGGTATCATGGTCAGGACCCGATATCAATACCCCTTTTTTCTTGCTTAGACAAGAGCATCTTGAGAGTATGATTAGCCTGTCCCATAGGATTATATGGCATGCCAGTGGAATGGGCAATGCCAAATATAGTGCAAAAGGAACTAAAAGCAGAAGATGTATGAGCTGATCCATTATCTGTCTTAAGTGCACGTGGAACTCCTGCAATGTAAAATCAATGATAAAGATGGCTGATCACATGCCTAACTGCTTCTCCTGATTGGAGTGGTCATGAGGAGAGTGTGTATCCATGGTTACATGGCTGCACTGCCTTTTAACATGAATAACATTCATTTGCCATAGGGCATTGGGTGACTTACCACAAGGATTCGTTGCAGCATTTTGTGGAGCAGGACGAAAAGGAGCACAAATAGTACAGTGGCAAACAATAACTGCAGCTTCTGCTTTAGAGATGCCATATAACCTCTGCAATGAGCAGGCAGATAAATGGAACAAAACCTGTGCCTTATGAGCAGGAGAATCATAGTAGAGACCACATAAAGGACAAAGAAGGGCACCAGCTACCTTACTGCCCTCAAACATGGGACTGATACCATCAGCATGAGACCTAACATGCATGATGAAAAGAGATGTGGCTCTGTTGTTCAATGCTTCTTGAGCTGATGAAGATCAGTGATGGTAGAGTGCCTGTTATCTATATATGCATGTGTTAGCTGTTGGATGGCTTGATAGGCATAAAGACTGTCCATAATGATATTAATAGCCTCTTTATATCATTGCATGGCATGTTTAATGGCATACAACTCATTTTTCTGTGTGGAATCATAGGGGGTTGTGAAGAATGTATGTCTCTCGAGTGTCCTCCCTGTATATTGCGGCCCTATGATCTTTGGTAGCATCAGTAAAAACATTAGGGCCTTACACTGGCTCTGAGGAAAGCGATCTAGTGGCAATGCTTAATCTTTTGTACAATTGCCTAGTGGCTGAGAAGTATGCAAAGGTGATAATGGACAAAGCTGTAACAGAACAGCCCATATTAAGTTATCCTGGGCAATAGCAAGCACTTGTTGTGATGGTATCCCAAGAGCCAACTGAGGAGGCCATCCTGAGATAAGTACATCTCATTGGCAACATTGCCACAAAAAGGAACCAAGTCCCTCAATCTTACTGGTCAGAATGCGTGAAGGTCTAATAGGGTACAGCCATTCTATGGGGTGCTCACCTTGATGCAGTGAAAAAGGTCTTATCAACAAATGCCAGCAGCATCAAGGGGTGTGAAGGATCAGTTCTACAGGTAGGACAAGTGCACAGCAAGGGGATAGATCATAATGCTGCATGAGCCTCTTCAGACCACGACCATGGTGATGTCAGAGCAGAAAGGCCTTATCATAAAAATGGTGCATAACTGCTGGTGGGAACTTTACAATGGCTGAGGTATACACATCCAATTCCCCCTTCTGTTGTAAGGGTTGGAGGATGTAATGCTATGGGATTCTGATTGGGGCCTCTAGGCCTACCCAGTAGAGGAGGACAGGGCTGGAGGCTGAATACATGTCCCAATACAATTTAAAATGTAGAAGGAAAAAAAAACAAGCAGAAAGTTGGTGAAAATACCACGTCGAAGTTAACCAGAGAAATACTCTTTAGCGTTTTGTGTAACAACAACATAGGACTCACTATCCCAAATCATAGCAGTATTTGGCAGATTGCGTACTCAGGGTTGGGTCTAAATGCCTTATCCAATGAATGAATGGATGTCCATCAATTGGAGAATGGTTGGGTAAATTATGGTATATGAATGTTATGGAATATTATTGCTCTGTAAGAAATGACCAGCAGGATGAATACAGAAAGGTTTGGAAAGACTTACATGAACTAATGCTGACTGAAATGAGCAGAATCAGGAGATCATTATGAGGATGTATTCTGATGGAAATAGATAAAAATAAAGTCAGATTTAAATAATTGGAAAGACAGTCAGTGCTCTTGGATAGGCTGAGTGAATATAAGATGACAATACTCCCTAAACTAATCTATTTATTTAGTGCTATACCAATCAGACTCCCAAGAAACTATTTTAATGACCTAGAAAAAATTACAACAGAATTCATATGGAACAACAAAAGGTTGAGAATTTCAAGGGAAGTAATGAAAAAAAATTAAATGAAGGTGGTCTAGCTGTACCTGATCTAGAACTGTATTATAAAGCAACAGTCACCAAAACCATTTGGTATTGGCTAAGAAATAGACTAGTTGATCAGTGGAATAGGTTAGGTTCACAGGGCAAGATAGTGAATAAAAATAGCAATCTAGTGTTTGGCAAACCCAAAGATCTTCAGCAAAGAGAAGATCTAATTCAGTTCCAACTGATCAATGATGGACAGAATCAGCTACACCCAGAGAAGGAACACTGGGAAGTGAATGTAAACTGTTTGCATTTTTGTACAAAGTGTCAATATCAGGTAGCAGCTTCAAAGCCAAAATGATGAGTGGATGTGAAGTGATAAAAGAGTTGTCGGAAAAGACATACGACTAGGAAAAGATTATTTTTACCTTTCAGAATCTAATTCTTCTTGTGCAATAAGAGAACTGTACAATTCTGCACACATATGTTGTATTTAGGATATACTAGAACATATTTAACATGTATAAGACTGCCTGATATCTAGGGGAGGGGGTGGAGGGAAGGAAGGGAAAAATCAGAACAGAAGTGAGTGCAAGGGATAATATTGTAAAAAATTATCCATGCATATGTTCTGTCAATAAAAAGTTATTTTTAAAAATCTACCTTAGTTGGTCAATTCCTTGTGCATTTACATCTCTTCCATCCTTTTCTTTCTCACTGCAATTGTTTCTCTTTTTTTGTCTTCATGATTTTATTCTTGATCCTCTCTCATTTCTCCTGGGTTAACTTTTGCTTGGAGAACTTCATCCATGGACCTATCTGCCCTCTAAATCCAGACCCAAGGATGGGATGATCAAGGTTCCTATTAACCTTTTTAGTTAATATCAGCTTAAAATAAAATTTCTTCTTCTTAGTTTTAACACCTTTTCAGTTGCTTTGCTTTTGGCATTAAAAACTCCAGCAGATGTTTGAATAATTGAACTTTTCCATCACTATTATATCACACCCTTTTGATATGTTTCCCAAATTTTTCACTACTTTTTCTATTCAAGTGATCTCTAGTATACTCCCATGAGGGAAAAAAAAATCACTTCTCGGAGCAAAAGCATATTAATAATAGTGGGTATAAAACATTCCCTCCATAAGCTTTGAGAGCACTACTATAAATATACTTCCACAAATATACAAATATTCTTCTATGGGAAGAATGGGTATAAACTTAAGAGTCCAAAGAGAACATGTGGTGCAGATACCTCATTCCTCTGATACTTCAAGATACCCATACAAATCTGATAATATCACCCTCTTACTCGCATTAGTCACTTCACTACCCCTAAACACTAGTGGTTCCTTATTATCTTCAAGATCAAATACAAAAGCTACTTTCTTGCTTTTAAAGATCTTCACAACCTGGACCTTTCCTACCTTTATACTCTGCTTATGTTTTACTCCTTTCCACATATTCTATAATCCAGGAACATTGGTCTTCGTGCTATTTCCCAACTCCATGTCTTTTCACTGATTGTTACCCCGGCCTGGAATTCTCTTTCTCCATACCTCCACTTCCTGGATTTTCTCACTCCCCTCATTATTTAGCTCAAATTCCTGTTTAAGAGGACTTTCTTCGTCCCCTCCTCTACTGATTACCTTTCTCCTGAGATTACTTTTCATTTGCTTGAGAAAGTCACTCAGCTGGGCTCTATCTCTAAGTCTTCTTTCTTTTTATTTGAAAGAAGATTAAGAAGAAAAGGAAAACAGAAAAGAAATACAAAACAAAACAAAACAAAACAAAACAAAACAAAAGAGAACACTGTCATATGCCCAGCAGAACATCAGGGAGGATTCAAAATATATAACAGTTCAAGAACTACCAGTTCAAGAAAGCATATATATTTGTAGAAGAAAGTATATTCATGAATGACCATTTTTTCCTTATTTCCTTGTAAATTTTTCTTTGATTCTCTGCTGCTTACTTTATTTACTTTAATTTTCCCCTCTCATTCTCCCCAACTCCCAAATAATCTATAATTAAGAAAAGATATACTCACACCCACTCCACATGAACACACATCTTTCCTATCCTTGCTGCCTCTTTAAATTCTGCTCCATAACTTGCCTTGGTATTACTTAACCTCCCCCCACTCAAGGATCCCTTCCTTGTCTTCTTTGCTTCCCTATCTTCCCATCTCTCCTTCCTTATTTCTTTATGGATTTTGGAGGGTGCTATACCCTTCATGATACATATACATATACATATATATATATACATATATATATGTGTGTGTATATACATATATATATTTGTAGTGTTGCCTATGGAACCTATTCCAGATGTGAGTAGTTTTTCAGAACTATAAGCTCTCCTCCCTCTCTAATTGCTTCCGTGTCTATTCTTCCTCTTTACATCATTTGTATAATATGACCATTATTTTTACCTTAACTCTGCCAGTCTTTCTTTTGAGGTACTCTACTGTTGATGTAATGTTATATACATACCTTTGTGTGTGTATATATGTGTGTGTGTATCCTGTATATAAATGTGTGTGTGTGTATATATATATATATATATATATATATATATATACATATATATATATTTATATATATAATTTGTCCATGTTTAAACAGTTTGTCCATGTTAAGTTTCTTAAAATTGATCTTTCATATTGTCTCTTATATATTAAATTTTCTATTAAGTTTGGGTTTGGTTGGCAGAAGTCCCAAAAATCTGCAAGTTTGTTGAATGTCCATTTTCTTTCCTCATTCAGGATTATAGATAATTTTGCTGGATACAGTATTTTTGGTTACAGATCTAATTCTTTTGATTGTCAGTAAACATGGTTCCAGGACCTTTTATTGTAGCTGCTGTAGCTCCAACATACTTGAATTGTTTTTTTCTTGTTTTTTGAAAATTTTTCTCTTTCATATTAGGGATTTGAAATTTGGCAATAATATTCCTATGTGTTTTCCACAAAGGCTTTCATTGAATTGGTGATCAAGGGATTTTTTTTATTTCTACTTTCCCCTCATCTTCTAACATTCTAGGACAATTTTCTTGGATTGTATCTTGCATTATTGTGTCAAGGTTCTCTTTTTGGTGAGAACTTTCTGACAGTTCAATTATTCTTGATCTGTTCCCTAGATCTGTTATTTTTCTTATAAGATGCTTCACTTTCTGTTCTATTTTCTCATTCTTTAAAATCTGTTTTATTATTTCTTGGTCTGAGAGGGCAGCTAGGTGGCGTAGTGGATAGAGCACCAGCCTTGAATTCAAGAGGACCCAAGTTCAAATCTGGTCTCAGACACTTAACACTTCCTAGCTGTGTGACCCTGGGCAAGTCACTTAACCCCAGCCTCAAAAAAAAAAAAAAAAAAAAAAAAGTACAAAGAGAAAAGACATTATTTATATTATTTCTTGGTCTGTCATAGCTTCACTGGCTTGCCCTTGCCCAATTCTAATTTTTAAAGAATTATTTTCATTTTTGAGACTCTATATCTCCTTTTCTAGTTGGTTAACTTTTTTTCATAATTGTGTTTTTCTTGGATGGTCAAGAATATCAAGGGAATTAATGATAAAAATTCAAAGGATGGTGGCCTAGCAGTATCAGACTTAAAACCCTATTATAAAATAGCAGTCATCAAAAAAATATGGTACTGGCTAAGATATAGAGCAATGAATCAAGGGAATAGATTAGATTCAAATGACACAATAATCAATAACAATAGTAATCTAGTATTTAATAAACCTCTAAATTCAAGCTCCTGGGATAAGAACTCACTATTTCACAAAAATTGCTGGGGAAGCTGGAAAATAATATGTCAGAAACTTGGCATAAACCTATATCTCATATCCCATACCAAAATAAGATCAAAATGGGTACATGATTTAGGCATAAAGGATGTTACCATAAGCAAATTAAGCAAACAAGGGATAGTTTACCTATCAGAATTTTGAAGAAGGAAGGAACTTATGGCAAAGAAGAACTAGAGAACATTATAAAGTGCAAAATGGATAATTTTGATCACATTAAATTAATTTTTTTTTGCAAAAGCAAAACCAATACAAACAAAATTAAAAGGGAAGCACAAAGTTGGGAAATTTTTTTCTTTTAAAAATTTATTTTTTAACATTCTATTCTTTTTACATTTTGAGTTCTAGATTCTTTCTCCTTCCCTCTTATCTGCCCCCTAGTCACTGAGAAAGGAAAAAATATGATAGCAATTATACATATGAAAGCATGCAAAACAAATTTCCATGCTAGCCATATCACCAAAAAAAGTTAAAAAAAAGGAAAAAAGAAAGAGAGAGAGAAAGAGAGAGAGAAAGAGAGAGAGAAAGAGAGAGAGAGAGAGAGAGAGAGAGAGAGAGAGAGAGAGAGAGAGAGAGAGAGAGAGAGAGAGAGAGAGAGAGAGAGAAGAGAGAATTATATCTTAATGTGTTCATTGGTTCTCTCTCTGGAGGTAGACAGCATTTTTTCATTATGAGTCCTTTGCAATTATTTTGCAATATTTGTATTGATCAGAGTAGCCAAGTCTTTTACAATTATCATCATTATGATGATTGCTATTATTGTACACAATTATCTTCCAGTTCTTCCTACTTCACTTTGCATCAATTCCTATAGATCTTGTCATGTTTTTCTCAAACCACCCTACCTTGCAATTTCTTATAGTACAGCATTCCATCACAACTTGTTCAGCCTTTGCCCACTTGATAAGCATGCCCTCAGTTTCCAATTCTTTGCTGCCACAAAAAGAGCTGCTATAAATATTTTCCTCTCACTCTCTGTCTCTGTCAGTCTGTGTGTCTCTCTCTCTGCCTCTCTGTCTCTGTATGTGTGTCTGTGGTTTTATATATATATATATATATATATATATATATAAACACACACACAAATATCTAGAAGATCTGAATAAAAAAATCTCTTTTCTCCCCTAAATTCTTACCAGCTGGATCCTTTACACAGGGTGTAAATCATATAATCTATGTCCAAACTATCTCCACCAAGGAGGATAATCTTATGCAAGTGGCCTCTGGGCCTTTGAGATCAGAATGCTTTATACATTCTGATCTCCTTTGATCATTTGTTCATTGAGCTCTTGTCATTATAATTTTTTTTTTTTTGTCATTTGTTCATTGAGTTCTTGTCATTATAAATTTTAAACTAGTCCTTCTATTTCAGATGAGACCTTTATCAAAAAATTTGCTACAAAGATTTTTTTCCCTAGTTACCTGCTTCCCTTTCATTTTTATAACTTCATTAATTTTTTGGATCATTCTAGCAATTTAATTACAGCTATGCAATATTTTATTCTTGAAATTTCTCAGTAGTTTTTTCCTTATATTTTCCCTTTCCTTTCCTACTTGGCAAGATTTGGCTCTTCATTCAAAGATTTTTGAATGATCTTTTTGTGATCTTGTAGAGGGATAGAACTTTGAAAAGGTGTACTTGAATCAAGGACAGTAGGTTAAGCACCTACTCAGTGTGAGATAATGGTTCTTTAAACATATGCTTAATGTGATATGGTGATATAACATTTGCACATGCTCAGTTGTTGTAGTGATGTAATCGTACTGAAGTATTTAAGGGCTGGGAAAACTCGGAACTCTCTCAGCCAAAGACACAGACACAAAGAACACTCCAGACCTCATTGTTGACCATCCATCCCCATGTTTCCTACCTCCTTCACTCATCCACTAAGGCCAATGACTCAGGCTGATCCCAAACTCTTCCAGAGAGCTAGTCTGGGACATTAGATTTTGGCACCTAAAGGCAGGGCCCTAGAAATGCAGGGCCTTGAAAAGCAGGGGACAAATCAGTTCCACTGACGAGATCATATGTTCAGTGGAAAAGTCCCTGTGACCTGGAAATAGCGTGAATATAAAAATAGACAAGCAGGAAACTTTGGTAAGGACTAAACTAGTGACTTTCGTTTTTTTCAGTTGAAATGGGGCAAATATTAAGAAAAGAGCCTTCCCCACTGCAAGGGTAGTGTGTAGAATACATAGTTAGGTTAATAAAGAAGCAAGGTTTATTAGTAACTTGGAAGCAGATCATTGGACTCTTAAAAATATTAGAGTATGGACCCACATTTAACACCACATACTAAGATTAGATCAAAATGGGTCCAAGATTTAGGCATAAAGAACGAAGTCATAAATAAATTGGAGGAACACGGGATGGTTTACCTCTCAGACCTGTGGAGGAGGAAGGAGTTTGTGTCCAAGGGAGAACTAGAGACCATTATTGATCACAAAATAGAAAATTTTGATTACACCAAATTAAAAAGTTTCTGCACAAATAAAACTAATGCAAACAAGATTAGAAGGGAAGTAACAAATTGGGAAAACATTTTTACAGTTAAAGGTTCTGATAAAGGCCTCATCTCCAAAATATACAGAGAATTGACTTTAATTTATAAGAAATCAAGCCATTCTCCAATTGATAAATGGTCAAAGGATATGAACAGACAATTTTCAGATGATGAAATTAAAACTATTTCCGCTCATATGAAAGAGTGTTCCAAATCACTATTGATCAGAGAAATGCAAATTAAGACAACTCTGAGATATCATTACACACCTGTCAGATTGGCTAAGATGACAGGAACAAATAACGATGAATGTTGGAGGGAATGTGGGAAAACTGGGACACTGATGCATTGTTGGTGGAGTTGTGAAAGAATCCAACCATTCTGGAGAGTAATCTGGAATTATACCCAAAAAGTTATCAAACTGTGCATATCCTTTGACCCAGCCATACTACTACTGGGCTTATACCCCAAGGAACTACTAGAAAAGGGAAAGGGTCCTGTATGTGCCAAAATGTTTGTGGCAGCCCTTTTCATAGTGGCTAGAAGCTGGAAGATGAATGAATGCCCATCAATTGGAGAATGGTTGGGTAAATTATGGTATATGAATGTTATGGAATATTATTGTTCTGTAAGAAATGACCAACAGGAGAAATACAGAGAGGCTTGGAGAGACTTACATCAACTGATGCTGAGTGAAATGAGCAGAACCAGAAGATTATTATACACTTCAACAATGATACTGTATGAGGATGTATTCTGATGGAAGTAGATATCTTCAACATAGAGAAGAGCTAATCCAATTCCAATTGATCAATGATGGACAGAATCAGCTACATCCAGAAAAGGAAGACTGGGAAATGAGTGTAAAATGTTATTTTTACCTTCTGAATCCAATTCTTCCTGTGCAACAAGAAATTCGGTTCTACACACATATATTGTATCTAGAATATATTGTAATATATTTAACTTGTATAAGACTGCCTGCCATCTGGGGGAGGGGGTTGGGGGAGGAAGGGAAAAAATCTGAACAGAAGTAAGTGCAAGGGATAATGTTGTAAAAAATTACCCATGCATATGTAATGTCAAAAAGAAAAGTTATAATTATAAAATAAAATAAAAATTAAATTAAAAAAATATATTAGAGTACATGTCTCCTTGGCTATTTAAGGAAGAAAAATTAGAGCCAGATATGTGGGAAATAGTGGGAGAGCAACTAAATGAATATTTTGAAGCTATGGGTCAATTCCTGAGGAAATATTCCCTGTGTATAATATAATACAATTTGCTTTAAAAATTCCACAGTTCTAAAAAGAGGAAAAGTTTTAAGGTAGACATACAGAAAAGGAAGTGTAAAGAGATAGAGCAGGAAAAAGGGGATAATACTGACAAGCAGCTGAAAAACATGAAGAATTGGACAAGAAAGGAGTTAAGTACAGCACTGACGAACTTAAGGGGTGTGGTGCTTCTTACTTTCACAGCTCAGTTACAACCAAGCAGGAGCCTATAGGGCATTTCCATTCTGACCCATCTTCCTTCAATTCCCCCTTCCTGAGTGGAGGATGAAGGAGGAGTGGGAAGTGGCATGACACCATCAACACCACCCATGCAGCAGCTATGACAATTACAAAAGTTATTTAATTAAAGAAGTACTGGATACATCTGATTTGAGAATAGAAACTTACCCTGTCATTGAAGAGTTTGACTCTTCAAGTCAAGAAAAAAGAAGATACACTCCTTTTAATCTGGAAATTATCAAGGATCTGAACAAGGTTTGCACTCTTTATGGGTCTCTTTAGTTTATGTTAAGATGTTATTAGAGAATTTGGCCTTTGAAATTTTAATCCCTAATGATTGGAAATCTATAGCAAGGATATGTTTAGAACCTGGACAAAACTAGTGGTTTTCTGAGTATAGTGAACTCTGTAAAATACAAGACCAATGAAATAGACAAACTGGAGTTAATATAACAGTCACCTTTGACCAACTAACAGGTGTAGGTCATTATGCAGACACTTCAGAGCAGATTAATTACCCCTTGACAGCATATGAGCAAATTGCTTCTGATGCTATCAAAGCACCTTCCCAGGAAGACAAAATAGAGGGGAAGCCTTCACAAAAATAGCACAAAGTCTGACTGAACCCTTTGCTGATTTTGTGGGATGTCTGCAGACAGCTGTCATACAAATTACTGGTGAAAATGCAACAACAAAAATTATGAGAAGACAATTTGATAAGGAAAATGCTAATGAGGTTTGTAAAAGAATTATACTAGGACTACACAAAGGATGCTCCTTTAGATGAGCTCATAAGGGGCAGCTAGATGGTGCAGTAGTTAGAGCACCAGCCTTGAAGTCAAGAGGACCTGAGTTTAAATCTGGTCTCAGACACTTAATACTTCCTAGCTCTGTGACCCTGGGCAAGTCACTTAACCCCAATTGTCTCAAAAAAAAATACTACCAAAAAAACAAACAAACAGATGAGATCATAAGACTCTGTGCCACAGTGGGCACAAATACCTTTTATACCCAAGCTAAGATACAGACTTTTCAAGATCTGAACATTGGAAGACAGGGTCCCTTTTAGCAAGGGACTTCTAGAGAGACTTTCAGTGTGGTAAAGTAGGGCATTTGAAAGCTCAATGTTGGTATAAAGATAGAGTGAAAAACCAGGGTGGGAGAACAAGACCCAAAACCCGATTTCCAAAATGTAACAAAGGCTTCCATTGGGCATCAGAATTTAGATTGACTCAGGGAAACAAGAAGTGGGTCTCAGCATCAGGGCCCCAGTCAAAAAACACTTGGGGCATAATGGCAGCCGATGTTACACCCAGAGATTCTTTAGAAGTTCAATACTCCAACATGATCAATCAGCCACAAAGCAACCTAATGGGAGAAAGGGCTTACATTTGGGGGAATAGATTTATATGCAGCTGGGATTACTGAGATAACACCTGGAGAGGTGAAATTTGTCCCTGTCCAGCCTATAGATCTCTTGCCTCCAGGGATACCTCCTGAGAGTAGCTTACAAAACACTGTCTGTCCATACATTGACTTGGAAAATTGGGGAATATGTCACTAATTCAGATAGCTAATGTGTGACTTATCAACCCAGAGAAGTAGTAGCATCAGGTTTGCTAATACACATTCTTGATAGGAAATTTGGTGATATTTATCCAGATTTTGACTCCCAACAACAAAATCCAGGAATATTCTGGACTGCAGCTGTTACAGCTGACCATTTTATGCTCACTATCTATGTAAATAGCATACCATTGAAAGGGTTGGTAGACATAGGTGCAGATAGTACAATCATTAGAGGTGCCAATTGGTCCAGTCATTGGCCAAAGATTAAGGCAGACACCCATATGTCTGGAATAGGAAGATCAATATCAGTTGAAGTTATTGCTACCCCTTTGAGATGGATATTTGAAGGTGAAACAGGAGTTTTTACTCCTTTTGTTGTAAATAAAATCCCCAACAATCTATAGGAAAGAGACATCTTACAACAGTTAGGATTACAATCGAATATTTCAGCTTTTTAGGCAGGGCTACTGTTGAAGGCCTGCCTGCACACCTGTTCACATTCAATAGAAAATTGATACACCAGTGTGAGTGGAACAGTGGCCCTTAGCAAGTGATAAAATTCAGGCCTTATTAGATATAGTACAAGAGCAACTTGCCCAAGGACATTTACAACCTTCTCTAAGTCAGCTTGGACTTCCATTTCCTACTCAATTGCCTAGAGAATGGCTTCTTTAGATTACAGACATTAAAGAACTGTTTCTATTCTATCCCTCTGGATAAGAGGATATGAAAAGATTTGCCTTTTCAGTACCTAGTGTTCATTTAGCTGAGCCTTATAAAAGATATGAATTGACAGTTTTGCCACAGGGAATGAAAAATAGTCCTACTATGTGTCAAATGTATGTGGTTGCTGCTTTTACTCCAGTAAGAAAGTCATTTCCAAAAATTATATTGTTACATTACATGGATGATATGTGTACCTGAGGGTGTGTACCTGAGAAGTAAATGTTAGAAGCATGTCTACAAATTTCCATAGAAACACTAAGGAACTACAAATTGCATATAGTGCCAGAAAAAAATTCAAAGGCATGTTCCTTTTCAATATTTAAAATATAAAGTACATCCTAAGATGCTTACAGTACAAAAACTTTCTTTAACAACAGAGAAGTTGAACACCTTAAATGACTTTCAAAAACTGATAGGAGCTATCCAATGGATGCATCCAGTGTTAAATTTAACAACCTATCAATTACAACCATTATCATTTTTAAGGGCTTTAGACTGCTTTAGACTCACCATGCCAGTTTACAAAAGAAGCTCAAGAGGCTTTGGGAGAGGTTGAACTGGCTTTTTTGATTGAAAGAGTTACTCAGAAACACTTGGAAATATCAGTTTTTACTACAAAAGGGCACCCATGGCAGTCCTTCATCAATGAGACAGTGTG
Source organism: Sminthopsis crassicaudata (assembly GCF_048593235.1). Taxonomy (NCBI): domain Eukaryota; kingdom Metazoa; phylum Chordata; class Mammalia; order Dasyuromorphia; family Dasyuridae; genus Sminthopsis; species Sminthopsis crassicaudata. Next base: position 233,203,423 of record NC_133621.1, read on the forward strand.
ATAGTGTGGGTGACCCTCCCAGCACAACCAGACAAAGCCTTACTCCTTACCCTGTGCTTGTGGCTAGAATTTTATTGAAGGCCATTAAGTGAGTAGTACAATTATCTGGCATAAGACTTGACAAGATATACACTTTAACCTCCCACCAAAGCTACTGATTGCCAGGGCCATACATACGAATTTTTCCAGATACACATGAAGACGAGCCAATGTTAATATGCCAAACAGCCTTTCTTTATTGGTAATTTAGTAGAGGTTATCAGGAAGCAAGACCAAATGTGTGTATGTCTCTGTGTCTCTCTGTATCTCTAAATCTCTCTATATCTCTGCCTCTCTCTACTTCTCTCTGTATCCTTCTTGCTTATGGACTCAAAGCTAGCCATTTATATTTACTCTCCTCTGGGATTACCCCATGCCTAACAATGTGTGACTTAGGTGGATCCACAGAAGGGAGACACCTGGAGTTAGTGCTGTGTCCTAAGAAAAGATCTAGCAAGAGGACACACTCTTCGCAATCTCAAGGAAACACCTGTATGACACAACCTCCTCCCTCAGAGGCCAAGCCCGTTTTTATCTCCTGAGTCCACCCTACCAGCTGACAGGGCATACATGGCAATTCTCAGAAGGAAAATCCCCAACAATACACCTTTTATACCAATGCACAAATTAATGTATGCTGTGAAACCATCCCACAGTGGCAAATTTTATTAGCCACAGCTCCAAATTTTACATGCATGTCTCCATTAAAGATAATCCAGCTATTACATAATTAGCAATGGATTTTTGAAGAAAAGGTTTCTAAGATTCCTCTTAAAGGACCAACCATCTTTACAGATGCATCCAAACATAACATTTGTGCTGTGTACTCTCTTGACTTAACTATAGAGAGTCAGAACTTCTTTTCAGTCCACTCAGCAGAATGAATTGTATGCAATTATGCTAGCTCTTATTTATTATCCAGGAGATGTAAATATAATATCTGATTCAGCCTATTCAGTAGGTGTTGTACAAAGAATTGCCATAGCCCAAATAATATTTGTAACTTCTAATATATATCAGCTCTTTAAAGAACTTCAAGAACAAGTGAGAAAGCATCTAGGTAAGATTTGTATCTTGCATGTCCACTCTTAGTGGACTTCCAGGTCCTATTTTTTATGGAAATTCAAAGGCAGATTGCCTTGTAACCATGTTAGCTAATACCCCTTTATTTTGGGCAGCCCAAGAATCTCATTCTAAATATCATCAGGCTGCTCAAGCTTTATGTTTTCAATTTGGGAAAATAAAAGAGGAAGCTAGAGCATAATAAAAGCCTGTATAGATTGCCTTCTTTTCCACATTCCTACACTCCCTCCAGGGAAGAACCCTCGTGATTTGAGACCCAATAAAATTTGGCAAATGGATGTGACCCATTATAAATCTTTTGGTTGTCTGTCTTTTATCCATGTTGTACTAGGCATCTTTTCAGGATTTACTTTTGCAATACCAATAGCAAAAGAGACTGCCTGAGTAGTCACTGAATTCCTTATACAAGCATTTGCATTTATGGGTGTGCCACAAGCAATAAAAATAGATAATGGACCTGCTCTTCTAAACATTTTGCGCACTTTTGTGCACACTATCAGATTTTACACACTACTGGCATACCTTTTAATCCTTAAGGACAGGCAATAGTAGAGTGGAGAAACAGAGACATCAAGACGCTCCTCAAAAAAAAAAAAAAAAAAAAAAAAAAAAAGAAAGAAGGAAAGAAAGGGGGAACCACAGGTAACCCTAGAGAATTTTTAAATTTAGTTCTTTATACTATTAATTTTTTGCTTTTTGATAAAGATTCACTGGCTCTGGCAGACAGGTTATATAGCTTGCTGGAAGGGCAATGTCCAGTGCGAGCAGCTCCACTATCTTTAGATAATCACCAAGTGATGTGTAGGGATCCAGAAAGTTGTGAATGGAAGGGACCAGATAGGTTAACTGCTTGGGGGAGAGGGTTTGCTTGTGTCTCTACAGATGGAGAAGGAATCATATAGGTGCCAACGAGCCATATTCATCTTGTACATTGGAGAGAGATGAGAAGATCCTTGAAACAAAAGAAAAGACCTAAGAAACATTGGGTAGTTCCATCACTGATTGTTCCCATCACTGAAAGAGCATGGCAGTTGTGGCAATTGACTCATGAACATCAAAAATTGTTGACAAGACTGTTGCAGGACTTCAGTCTGAGACATGATGAGACTATTGTAGGATTTCAAAACCTGCAGGAATCATTGGATTCCCTGAAACATGATAAGACTGTTGTAGGACTTCAAAATCTGCAGGAATCATTGGATTCCCTGACACATAATGAAACTATTGCAGGACTTCAAAACTTGCACATGAAGTAATAATGGACAATAGGTTTTGGATTCTATTGGCTTTTGAAGGAGGAGTATGTGTGATTGTTATTTATGTACCCTCCTTCTAGGACTTATGGACATGTATATTCATATTGTTTGTTATATCACTGTGTTGATTCATGTTGTTTGTTACATTACTACTAGGCTGAGCTATGTGTTTGTGTAATACCTCCCATGCTGATGGATTTATGTATACCTGTTTCAAGTAATACCCTTCAGCCCAGAGGAAACTGGCTAAGAATATCTGGTTTGACTTCCCATTTCCCTTTGGTGTTTTCACCTCCCTTCCTGTGAGTCAGGGAGGGCATGATCACCTGTGTTCTAAAACAAAAAAAAGGGGGAGATGTAGAGGGAAGGAACTCTGAAAAGATGTACTTGAATCAAAGAGCAGGGTGCTTATAGTTAAGTGTTAGGTTCTTACTAAGTGCTAATGAGATGAGATATTAGGTTCTTACTAAGTGCTAAGTTGGTACTTGACAATACTCCAGCTCCAGCCTTTACTGGGGAGGAGCTTGCATGCTTAGGAGGAGGAAGTTCATTGGTTGAAGTGATTTTTCCCAGAAGCCCTTGCATTACCCCACGCCCATTCTCTGGGAGGATAAAAGAGGGCAGCACTCCAGAGATAGGGAGTCTCTGCTCTAGGCCAGAGTTGAGTCGGCTCTCTACAGAAAGTAGAATCTGTTCAAGAGATTTGAGTTGACACAGCAGATCCCCTCCCAGAGAGCGATCGGCAGCTTCTGGAGACAACAGCACATTACAAATTGGCGCCCAATGTGGGGCAAGGACTTTTGCTTATCCTGACAAGGACTTATTCTGAGCCCTTCAGAGGAGCTAGACTGGACCATCGCAATTTGGTGCCCAAACAGGGACAGACACAATCCTGATTCCAGTGGAAAAGCTTCCGATCCAGATCTCAGTCTCTGACCCAGAATCGTGAGTAACAAGGAAACTTTGTTAAAGATTAAGTGAGCATTCTAATAGATAAATAAGGAACTTAACTTGTTAAGGGCTAAACTAGCAATCTCTTATAGTGAAATGGGGCAAACACCTTCTGTTCAAGGAAAATGTTTAGAGAGCATCATCAGGGTTATGAAAAGCCAAGGATTTATTATAATTTTGGAGGATATTACTCAACTTTTAAAAACTGTGAAGGTCATATGTCCTTGTTTTTCTCTGGAAGAAGAATTGGATCCAGATGAATGGGAATTAGTAGGAAAGCAATTAGGTGAACACTACAATTGCCCTTGTGACATTTTGCCCTTTGGTTCCGGACCAAACTCAATTTCCAAAGATACACTTCATACCTACAATTTAATCCAAATGGCTTTAAAAAATGTTATTCTAAAGGAAGAGAAGAAGGAGCAAAATGGGGAAGTGTCAACTAAACTAGGTGAAAAGGATGAATCAGATAACAATGAAGTTAAGTACAATTCTGAGCTACAGGAGCATTTCTTATCTCTACCCCTGAAGGTTTAATTGAGGGAGGAGATTGAACTTGCTCCTCCTAAGCATGCAAGCTCCTCCCCAGTAAAGGCCAGAACTAGAGAATTGTCAAGTACCTACTTAGCACTTAGTAAGAACCTAATATCTCATTATCTCATTAGCACTTAGTAAGAACCTAACAGTTAAGCACCTACTCAGTGTGAGATAATGGTTCTCTAAACATATACTTAATGTGATTTGGTGATGCAATGTTTGCACATGCTCAGTTGCTGTAGTGATTTAATCGTACTGAAGTATTTAAGAGTTGAGAGAACTGGAAACCAGCCTCTCAGCCACAGACACAGAGGACTCTCTCTGACACAGACATAGAAGTCTCTCAGCTATAGACACATTCATAAAGAAGAATCTGGACTTCATCTTTGACCATGATCCCTGTGAGTCTCCTGCTTCCTTCACTCCTCCACTAAGGCCAAGGACTCGGGCTGATCCTGAGTTTCTCTAGAGAGCTAGTCTGGACATCACATGATTTTTGTGCAGTTGTAGTCTTGTGACAACTACCTTGCTTGGATGAATGCCCACTGCACACACTTAATGTAAATCATATTTTTCTTTCTGTAAATCTGGACCAGTTTGCCAATTTGCTATGGTTTGTAATGTCCATGAATGACCTGGAATTCATCATCTTTTTGAATGGGCATGGAGTGGATATTGTATTTCTATCTCAGCTTCTTAGAAAAAAGAAAAGACATAATTTTCCTCTGTATATGGGAAATGCTTCTTGTGACTCTTACTTTGGTCAAAGGTCACAAAGGGATTGAACTCTGTTTTGATTCAGAGCCACCAATGAAGAGAAAAGACCGAGGAGAGACCTATAGCTTCATTAGTTTGTGTATAAAAACTTTTTACTATGTAATGGAGATTATCCATTTTAATTTTCTCACTATCTCATTTTTAGTTACATATATACTTTTTCCTATCTGTACACGTAAAAAGCAATTTCTTCTTTGCTCTTCTGGTTTAAAATGCCACTTTTTATGACAAAGCTATGTATCCATCTGGAGTTTATCTTGGGTAAAATGTTGCTCTATACATAATCTCTACCTGACTGCTTTCTAGTTTCTAAAGAAGCCTTTTTTTTTTTTTTTTATCAAAAAAGTTTCTTACCCAGTAACTAAAGCCTTTAGATTTATTGAAAACTTGAAGTTTTTTTTTAAACTAGTTAAACTTTCAGGGATCTCAATTCCTGGGTAAGCATCATCATTTTTTATTCAGAGCTATTCTCCTTCTCTTGCTATCACTTTCTATCTCTTATTTAATTTCTTTCAGGGAATCTTATATTTCTTGTGACTAATACATGCTTTTCTCTCTATTTAGACTTGTAAAGATACTCAATTAAAGGAAGGAAGGAAAGCAGGATGGTGAGAAGAGTGGGAAGAGTGGGAAGGAGGGAAGGAGGGAGAAATGTGTGTCATTTATGCCCAGCTTGCTCACTCCATGCCCTTTCTGTTTCCTGCCAATTTTAAAATTTAAATCCCCAGCCTCTCTTTTCCACCTAAAATCATTAGTGGGCAGGTCTTGGCAGCCTAAAACAAAAACACTTACAAAAGCAAGCTCAGAAGCTATAAAATGTTATCGACTTTGTATCCCATCAATCATGCAGATCTCTCCAGTGTTTTATGAGGTCCTGGTTCATTTGCCTGCAGACATAGAACAACACCTTCCCAGCATTTCAGAAAGCTTTGTACAATGGTCGACCATGCCAGAGCTCTCCAGAAAATTCATGGAACATGGACTTAGTGAACATACCAATGGCCAAACTTGGTGGGAAAATCAGTTTAAGTCGAATCACTGGTCAACTTTGAATGACACAAATAGCTATTTTCAACAAGAAGTTGTGGACTTTTACCACTTGCACTGGTTATTTGAGAAAAGCCTAATTAAAGGCTTTTCTAGGAGACTACTATATAAAAACTATTGCAAAAGCCATTTTACAAGAGATTTTTGAGGGCCTAGAGCCATGAATCCCTGACTGAGTAATGGTGACTATAACACAAAAGGGCAGGCAAAACAAGACTGTTGAAACATCTTACATCTATAATTATTTGTTAGGCAAACTGCAGCCCAAAATACAGTAGTTGTGGATGAATATCAGCAACTTAAAGGCTTATGCTCTGCACACTATGAAGAGAAATTTAACTTGGGCTCCGTTCTGCAAAGCAACATTATTTAGCTCTCTGTGAAGGGACATTTAGCAGTGAAGGAGTGGGGTGTTGCACTTGTACCTGAAGCACTTAGTACTATATGTCGCTCCTCTAATGTCTAATAAGGCTACTCATCTGTATTCTAGAGTAGTGGACTAGGAAGAGGGCAGCACTACAGAGAAGCAGTGGCTACAAGAAGACAAAAGTTCATTCAAAAGTTACCAAGCCATTTAGTGAGATTTACCCGTGCAAAAATGCTGTTAAAGAAGTCTGCTGAGGACTACCTAATTGGAAAATTACCTATAGGGGACTTCACCTTCAACAAAATATTCCAGCATCAACAACTATTCCTGATTGCAGCAAATATCTTAGTCACGTGGGCCAAAAGACAGTTGCATAAGTGAAGCACTGTTTGGTTATATGGATCTGTGACTACTAGTAAAAAAAAATTCTTGATGAAACTATTGTTCACACTGTAGAGTTTTATGATTCTGTAGATGGACTGATGAATCTTTCTCATTTAATGACTGTAGATAAATGATCATTTGGTGGAAGGAGGGAAAATGACTAATAAAATTATAGAGCCTGCTAAAGCTATTTTGGGGTAATTTGTTGTGAGGGTAGATCGGAAATGTAAAGGAAGTATACAAATTGTGCCTACCTTTGTCATAATAACTAAAAATAAAGATGTGTTTAGTAGTTGACAGGAATGCAACTACTTATGAATATTGGAACTGTTAGATCAATAAGTTTAATGCAAAATTTTGTAAAATAAGCAAATGGGAGGTTAAAGATTTTTAGGTGGGGGGCTCTACACTCTAGAGATATACCACTTGGTTTTGATGTTCCTTGGGAAGAAGGGCCATATGAAATTCTCTACTTGTTTCACATAAATCCCACGTTGGGGCCACTCATGCTAACAAATGTGCAAAGCAGTGAGTGCAATATTGCTGAACTAACATGCTCACCACAGGACCAGGACCAGAGAAGGAAGGGAAGAAGGAAAGAAGGAAAGAAAGAAGGAAGGGGGGAAAGGAAGGAATGAAGGGAGAGAGGAAGGAAAGAGGAAATAAACACTCATTAAGCACCTGCTGTGCTTCAGGCCCTGTGATTAGTTCTTCTCTAATAATAACAATACTATTATTAACCCCTATAACCTCCCAGCCAGAGATTACTAGTCTTGCCTAATTCCCAGGCTTTCAAAGAATCTCTTGCCGCGTCTTGTACAGTGGTTCTTTACCAATCTTACCCTAATCAGAAGTCTTCAGAGATCTCTGGCCACCGCCTCTCGATCTCATATCTAACAGAACACCCGAAGACACTGGCATACAAGCTTAAGACTTTATTCCATGTGTTCACATCTGCCTCTCTTGCACTGTTACTGACCTCCCACTGACTCCTATTGAACTCCCATTTAACTCCACTTACTTCCTAGTCTCCACTGCTTACATAGGGTCTATGAGGTCACACTCACAGCCAATAAGGGAAGGAGACACCTCCCATTGATGATGTGTTCTCAATATGACCAGAGTTTCTGATTGAGAGATAGTGGTACCTGCTGGCTGCAGAAATTACATCTCGGTGCCTCAGGTTTCAAGGCCTCTGTCCTTCCTCTTATGCTACGCGAGGCTCCTCCCCTGATCCTTACAAACCCCATTTTACAGTTGAGAAAACTAAAGCAGACAGAAGTTAAATACGTTGCCCATGGTTACATAAGTAGTAATTATCTGAGGCTGGGTTTGAACTCAAGTCTTCCTGACTTGTTAGAGTTTATCTCTGTAAGGATTTCCATGTACTCCATGTCAGCTGGTAGGGTGGGCCCAGGAGGTAAAAAGGGGCTTGGCCTCTTGGTGGAACTCTATCTTTCCAGAAATCAGCAGGAGTCAGGATCACTAAATGTCTTTATTCTAGATCTTTACCATCCCCTCCAACGCCAGGTCACGAGTGCAAGTGAGCGTGAGTTCCACCACCCAAGTTTCTCTTACTCCTCCCACACAAGTCACTTCCCTCTCTTTGTCCCACCAATCAAGTCAGCACAGAACAGCTGGGGAGGGTCAACCTTAAACAAGTTAATAGGGAATTGTCCAATTGGCAATTAGTCTCATGTGCTTCATCATCCAAGTGCATTGCTCAGTTCTAGCCCTTTACATCTCCCGCTTTCTTTTGTTTTAGACCACAGGAGGTCGCGCCATCCCTGACTTTTCAGGGAGATGAGAACCCCAAAAAGGAGGTGATCACACCCCCCCCCCGACATCTCAGAAAGGGAGATGAAAGCACTAAAAAGGAGATAATCACGCCCTCCCTGACATCTCAGGAAGGGAGATGAAAGCACTAAAAAGGAGATAATCACATCTTCCCTGACATCTCAGGAAGGGAGATGAGAAGCACCAAAGGGAAGTGGGGATTGCTAGCAGGTTTCTGGGTTGAAGGGCCTTATTAGAGACAAGTATGCACAAACCCATCAGCATGGGAGTTATTACACAAGCACATAGCAATAACGCAGAGGCTATTAGTGGTGACTCTCCCCACAGTCAGTGCAGACTCGATGTGGTGTAACAAACAGGAATTGTACATGCAAGTAGTGATATAACAAACAATATAAATCAACATGGTATTGTAAGAGATTTCCAGAAGTCCTAGAAGGAGGGTATGTAAACACCAGACACACATACCCCTTCTTCAGCAACCAAGAGATAGTCCAAAACCAATCTATTGTCCATTGCTTCCCGTGTTAGGGAATCCAATGATCCCCACAAGTTTTTGAAATCCCACATCAGTCTTTTTATATGTTAGGGAATCCAATGATCCCCACAAGGTTTTGAAGTCCAGCAACAGTCTTATGATGCCTCAGAGAATCCAATGATTCCTGAGGATTTTCAAGTCCTACAATAGTCTTATGATGCCTCAGAGAATCCAATGATTCCTGAGGACTTTCAGTCCTACAATAGTCTTATGATGTCTCAGAGAATCCAATGATTCCTGAGGATTTTCAAGTCCAACAGTTTTTGATGTCCATGAGTCAGACACCATAACTGCCAGGTTCTTTCAGTGGTGGGCACAGTCAGCAACGGAACCACCTGATGTTTCTTGGATCTTCTCCTTCGTTTCAAGGGTCTGCTCTGTCTCTCTCCAATTGGACAAGGTGAATACGGCTCGTTGGCACCCATCTGATTCCTTCTCCATTAGTAGAGATACAAGCAAACCCTCTCCCCCAAGCAGTTAACCTATCTGGTCCCTTCCATTCACCACTTTCTGGGTCTCTCCACATCACTTGGCAATTATCTAAGGACAGTGGAGCTGCTCGCACTGGACAATGCCCTTCCGGTGGGTTATAAAACCTGTCTGCCGGAGCCAGTGCATCTTTGTCAAAAATTTAAAAATTAATGGTATAGAGAACTAAATTTAGAAGTTCTCTAGGGTTACCTGTGGCTCCCCCTTTCTTTTGTTTTTGGAGGAGTGTCTTAATATCTCTGTTTCTTCTCTCTACTATTGCCTGCCCTTGAGGATTAAAGGGTATGCCCGTGGTATGTAAAATCTTATACTGTGCACAAAAGTGTGTAAAATGTTTAGACGTATATGCAGGTCCATTGTCTGTTTTTATTGCTTGTGGCACACCCATAATTGCAAATGCTTGTATAAGGAATTCAGTGACCACTCGGGCTGTCTCTTTTGCTGCTGGCATTGCAAATGTGAATCCTGAAAAGGTGTCTACCATGACATGGATAAAAGATAGACGACCAAAAGATTTATAATGGGTCACATCTATTTGCCAAATTTCATTAGGTCTCAAACCACGAGGGTTCTTCCCTGGAGGGAGTGTAGGAGCATGGAAAGGAAGGCAAGCTGTACAGGCTTTTATTATGCTCCTAGCTTCTTCTCTTGTTATTCCAAACTGCAAACGTAAAGCTCGGGCAGCCTGATGATATTTAGAATGAGACTCTTGTGCTTCTTGAAATAAAGGAGTACTGGCCAGCATGGTTAGAAGGCTATCTGTCTTTGAATTACCATCAAAAATAGGACCTGGAAGTCCACTATGGGAGTGGACATGCAAAATATAAATCTTACCTGGATGCTTTCTCACTTGCTCTTGAAGCTCTTTAAAGAGCTGATATATATTGGAGGCTACAAATTTTATTTGGGCTGTGGCAATTCTTTGTACCAAACCTACTGAATAGGCCGAATCAGATATTATATTTATGTCTCCCGGATAATAAGCAAGAGCTAGTATAATTGCATACAATTCATTCTGCTGAGTGGACTGAAAAGGAGTTCTGATTACTTTCTTTATAGTTAAGTCACGAGAATACACAGCACAAATATTATGTTTGGATGCATCTGTAAAGATAGTTGGTCCTTTAAGAGGAACTTTAGAAACCTTTTCTTCAAGAATCCATTGCCAATTATGTAGCAGTCTGGTTATCTTTAATGGAGACCCGTGTGCAAAATTTGGAGCCATGGTTAATAAAATTTGCCACTCTGGGATGGTTTCACAGCACACATTAACTTGTGCATTAGTATAAAAGGTGTATATCTTGTCAGGTCTTGTCCCAGATAATTGTACTGCTCGTTTAATGGCCTTTAATAAAATTCTAGCCACAAGCATTGGGTAAGGAATAAGGCTTTGTTCTGGTTGTGCTGGGAGGTTCACCCACTCTATCACACTGTCTCCTTGATGAAGGACTGCTGTGGGGGCCTCTTGTGTAGCAAAAACTGATATTTCCAAGGGTTTTTGAGTGACTCTTTCAACCACATTGGATAAAGCCAGTTCAACTTGTCTCAAAGCCTCTTGAGCTTCTTTTGTAAGCTGGTGTGGTGAATTTAAAGCACTGTCTCCCCTCAAAGTGTCATATAATGCTTGCAACTGACAGGTAGTCAAGCCTAACACAGGACGCATCCATTGGATATCTCCTATCAATTTCTGGAAGTCATTTAAGGTGTTTAGCTTCTCTGTTCTTAAGGAGAGTTTTTGTACTGTAAGCACCTTAGGATATACTTCATATCCTAAATATTGAAAAGGAGCATGTCTTTGAATCTTTTCTGAAGCTATGTGCAACTTATAATTCCTTAGTGTTTCTATGGTTTTTTGTAGACAGGCTTCTAACATTTGTTCCTCAGGTGCACATCCCAATATATAATCCATGTAATGTAATAACATTACTTTTGGAAATGCTTTTCTTACTGGAGTAAGAGCAGCAGCAACATACATTTGACACATAGTAGGGCTGTTTTTCATTCCCTGTGGCAAAACTGTCCATTCCTATCTTTTATAAGGCTCAGCTAAGTTAACGCTGGGCACTGAAAAGGCAAATCTTTTCATATCCTCCTTATCTAGAGGGATAAAATAGAAACAATCCTTAATGTCTATAACCCACAGAGGCCATTCTCTAGGCAATTGAGTAGGAGATGGAAGTCCAGGTTGAAGAGTTCCCATAGTTTCCATCTGTTCATTTACCTTTCTTAAATCAGTCAACATCCTCCATTTTCCAGATTTCTTTTTTACAACAAATATTGGGGAATTCCAAGGACTTAGAGAAGGTTGTAAGTGTCCTTGGTCAAGTTGTTCCTGTACTATGTCTAGTAAGGCCTGAATTTTATTGTTATCTAAGGGCCACTGTTCTATCCACACTGGTGTATCAGTTTTCCACTGGATAGGAACAGGTGAAAGTGTTGGCAGGCCTTCAACAGCAGCCCTGCCTAAAAAACCTAAGTACTCATTTTTAACCCTAATTGTTTTAAAATGTCTCTTCCCCACAGATTGATGGGGATTTTTTCAACTATAAAAGGAGTAAAAACTCCTGTTTCACCTTCAAATACCCATCTTAAAGGGGTAGCACTAACTTCAGCTGCTATTGATCCTCCTACCCCAGACATGTAGGTGTCTGCCTTAGTCTTTGGCCAGTGACTGGGCCAGTTGGCACCTCTAATGACTGTGCGATCTGCATCTGTGTCCACCAGTCCTTCTAATGCTTTGCCATTTATATAGATGGTGAGCATAGGTCGGTCAGCTGTCACAGCTGCTGTCCAGTATATTCCTGGGTTTTTCTGCTTGGAGTCCGAACATGGGTGACTGTCACCAGGTTGCTTATTAGGAGTCTGTATCAATAAACCTGATGCTACTACTTTCCCTAGTTGATAAATCACACATTGTCTCCCTGTGTTAGTGACTGGGATATTATCTATACATTCCCCAGTTTCCCACATCAGTGTATGAATGAACACTGTCTTGTAAGTACTCTCAGGAGGTGAAATGGTCAAGCCTATTGTCCCTGGAGGCAAGGGATCCATAGGTTGGAGAGGAACAGATTTCACCTCTCCAGGGGGTATCTCAATTTTCCCAGCTGCATACAACTCTATCCTCCCTAATTGTAGTCCCTTTCTCCCATCATGTTGCTTCCTGGCTGACTGATTGTGTAATCCCTTTCTCCCCTCAGATGGCTTCCTGGCTGATGGGTCATGTCTGGGTATTGGACTTGTAGGCACTCTCTGGGTGTGGCATCGGCTGCCACCATGCCCCAACTGTTTTTTGCCTGGGGTCCTGGAGCTGGGCCCCTCATCCCATTTCCCTGAATCAGTCTACATTTTGATGCCCAATGGAGTCCTCTGTTGCATATTGGACATGGGGTTTTGGGTCTTGTTCTCCTAGCCTGTTTTCTCACTCTTTCTCTATGCCAACATTGAGCTTTCATATGCCTACTTTACCACATTGAAAGCATTGACGAGTCTCTCGGGAAACCCCTTGCCAAAAGGGATCCTGTCTCCCCATGTTGGGATCTTGGGAAGTCTGCACCATAGCCTGGCTATAAAAGGTATTTGTGCCCATTGAGGCACAGAGTCTTATGATCTCCTCTAAAGGAGCATCCTTATGTAGTCCTAGTATAATCCTTCTACAAACCTCATTGGCATTGTCTCTAGCAAGTTGCCTCACCAAAGTGTCTGTTACTTCATTTTTACCATTAGCCTGTATGACAGCTGTCTGCAAACGTGCCACAAAATCAGCAAAAGGTTCATTTGGTCCCTGTACAATTTTTGTGTAGCTCTCACCCTTGTAGTTTTTACTAGGGAGAGAAGCCCATGCTTTGATAGCAGCAGCAGAAATTTGCTCAAATGCTGTTATGGAGTAATTAATCTGTACCGAAGCGTCTGCATAAGAACCTATACCTATTAGTAGGTCACAGGTGATTGAAGTATTAGCTTCACTTTGACTATTTTGTTGGGCTTGAATTCTACAGAGCTCAGTAAATTCAGAAAACCACAACAAATTTTGTCCAGGTTCTAAGCACACTTTTGCAATGACTTTCCAGTCACTAGGGGTTAAGGTTTCATAAGCCAAATTGTGTATTAACATCTTAACATAATCTGATGTAGCCCCAAAAACAGTGCAAGATTTTTTCAGGTTTTTAAGGACATCCATATTAAAAGGGGCATATCTTCTACTCTCTTGACCTGCAGAATCACGGGAAAAATTTGAAGTTTGAAATCATTATCTACTTCTTTTCCATTTTCAATTGCTTCAATAAGCCCTCTTTCTAATCTAGTTACTGGAGTGGGCAGTTGTTGGGAGGGGGGGTCGCTGATGAGGTCACCGCCCCTCCCACTACTCCTCCTCCCTCCGTCCCTGAAGGTGGAGTGGATGTGGGCTGATCAATAATCTGCTCTCTAGGTGGGGTTGAAATTTCTTCAGGACAATCAGAGTCTACACCCTCAGATTCCTCATTCAAATCCCCTTGCCCTCTGGCAATGTCCTGAGTTTGCCTATCTTCTATCTTTTGTTCCTCACGCTTCCTTCTCTGAGCCTTTTTAGAACTCTTCCTTCTTCTAAACTCTTCTCCATAGCTTAAGTCTAATAGAATCAAGTTGTATAGATAAAATACCTCTGGGAAAATTTGACAAATCCCATTTTTTGAGTAAAATTCTTTCATTTCAAGTCCCACTAGCTTCCATTTATCTATACGTAGTTTTTCTTCATTTAAGAACCAAGGGGACGTGCGAATCAATGAGTGTAAGAGATTATTCATTTGTGGGATGGGAACAAGTAAACTTTTCTCATCAATTATCTTAATTATATCCTCTATAGCATTGCTAGATGAGGCAGGGGCTGGGGTTGGAGCAGGGTCAGCTGAGGCCCAGGATTTACCTAACATCTGCCCCATCTCAGTTACTAGAGATTGCTGATTTAGTCCTTAACAAGGTAAGTTCCTTATTTCTATTAGAATACTCACCTAATCTCCTGGTCACAGGAGGACTTCGGTGGAAGTAGGGTGCCAGCCACACGTTGGACGCCAAATGCTGGAACTCTATCTTTCCAGAAATCAGCAGGAGTCAGGATCACTAAATGTCTTTATTCTAGATCTTTACCGTCCCCTCCAACGCCAGGTCACGAGTGCAAGTGAGCGTGAGTTCCACCACCCAAGTTTCTCTTACTCCTCCCACACAAGTCACTTCCCCCTCTTTGTCCCACCAATCAAGTCAGCACAGAACAGCTGGGGAGGGTCAACCTTAAACAAGTTAATAGGGAACCGTCCAATTGGCAATTAGTCTCATGGGCTTCATTATCCAAGTGCATTGCTCAGTTCTAGCCCTTTACAGCCTCTGAGTCTGGAGTCCTGTCTGGCAGGTGTTAAGGGGTTCCTTAATGATGGCGAGGGGTGTGTCCTCTTCCTAGCTCTCCTCCTGGGACACAGCATTAACTCTAGGTATCTCCCTTCTGCGGATCCACCTACTCAGTACTGAGTGGACTAGGCACGGGGTAATCCTGAAAGAGAATAAATATAAATAGCCAGCTTTGAGTCAAACTCAGAGATGCAGGCACACATACAGACACTTGCTCTTGTACTTTCTTGCTTTTGCTTCCTGCTAATCCCTGCTAAGATTACCAATAAAGGCTGCTTTGCACCCCAAGATCGGCTTCTCTTCTTGAGTATCCAGGGATATCCCAAAGACTGGTATGTATGGCCCTGGCAGTCTAGGCCATGGACAGTCTGGCACACTAACTGAAGGCTCAGTTCTTTCTCTACTGTACCTCACTAGGTTGCCTCCAATGCTTACTTCTATTTTTCTTTGTTTTTTTTATTAGTGTTCCATCTATGATTCTTTTTGGACATTTACTGGTATATTTGTGGAAAAGATGGGCACCTTCATATCTTTTACCATCCCCACACATTGCACAAACATTTGCCATTCAAATTAGGCTACTTTTCCCCTAAAAGGTGAATAAAATGTCCTTAGTACTTGATTGGTTCAAGAAACTAGGAGTCAAGCTATTGATTTAGCTTCTTTGTCACCTAAGTACAAATGCCCAGCATGTGAGGAATCACTTGGTAGGCAAGCTGTCATGACATATAAGAAGGGAAAAAACCTTCAGCCAAGTAAATCAATACTGTATTCTTGTTCAATATCCCTTCTGTACTTTAATTAAGCTTTGTTCCTTATTTTTAAATTCTTAACTTTTTCCAGTCTACAAAAGTCTCTCATTTCATTGTAATTTCAAACCAGAACCACTGGCCTGAGTTGGGCTTGGCTTAGAACGCTATCTTAACTGAAAGTTAAGCTTTAAACACTTGAGAGTCAGTCTCATATTAATATCCAATCAATCAATTAATCAGTAAATCAATAAATATTTAGTAAGCACCTATTATGTGCCAAGAACTGTACTAAGCACTGAAGCAAAAGACAGTCCTCAAAATCTATTTGGGGAGACCAGCAAACAAATATGTAGAAATATGAAAGTAGAAGTGGCAAGAAATTTGTTTGTAAAGGATTGAAAAATAAGTAGTGAAGAAATGGAGGCAGATGGCTAACTTTTTTTTTTCCTTTAGTGAATTTAGTTTCAAAAGAAGGAAATAGCACCATAAATGGCTGGTCAGGAAGGATCAAGGGTAGTCATTTTTTTTGTTTTGTTTTGTTTTGTTTTTTAGACTTTCTGAGGTTTTTTTTAGGTTTGCTTGTGTTGAGGCAGATCTGGAGGGGCCATTCCTGAGTGAGAAATTAAAAGTGCATAAGAGTCAAGGACTGACTACAAAAATAAGGTCCTAGAGAAGTCAAAGTAAATGGGATCAAGAGTTCATACAGAGGAATTATTTGTACCTTTCTAGATATAACAAAAACACTAAAGACTGATCTAAAAAAATTGAAAAAAAATTAATTACTCATAGGTAAATCAAACTAAATATAATAAAAATTACAACTCTGCCTAAATTAATTTACTTATTCAGTGTCGTACAAACAAAACTACCATGGTATTATTTTATAGAGCTAGACCTTGAAACTCCTTGTTTCCTTCTTTTAATTTTTTTTTCTTCATTTAAGCTCAAGTGTAACTTTCTTTTGGGGGAAGTACGTGCATGTATGTTTCTAGGTTTTGGTTTGTTTCTTTCTTTTGTTGTTTTGTTTTGTTTTTGAGGCAATCACAGTTGAGAGGCTTGCCCAAGATCACACAGCTAGTCAAATATCTGAGGCCAGATTTATACCTGACTCCATGATAGATGCTCTATCCACTGCTGTCCCTTTAAGTACCACTTTTTAAACAAACTTTACCTGATTCTTTTCTCCCCAAAATACTGTGTATTATTTTATTTATATTATTTTCATTATTATTTATATAAATGTTGCCTCCCTCAATAACAATGTTAGTCTTGAGTTCAAAGACTGTTGATTTTTTTGCTTTTAATACTCTAATGTCTAACATCATATGCACTTAATAAAGGCTTGTTAATTACTTGGAAAAAAATTTTATAGAGCTAGAAAAAAAATAAAATTCAATTTGAGGAAAGGACAAGAATCCCCAAAATAATAATGAAAACAAAGAAAAAAAAGAACTTAGTAGTACCAGATCACAAACTATACAACGACATGACTTTGTTACTGGTTTAAAAAATAGCAAGGATGATTGGTAGGTACCCAGATTAGGCATCTGAATGGAACTGACTAGGTGAAGTTTTCTCAAAGTCTATGAGACTAGGCCTAAGTCACATGATCCCTATTCCCAGAGTCTGAAGATCAGGCTTTGGACCCCAGGGTGCAGGAAGTCACAAGATCTCTAGGCCTAGAAGTCTCTAAAGGCCAAGACCCTAGATCACTGACTGAACGTGATGTGGCACACAAGAAGCAGACAACATTGGTAACCATTGGCCAATGATGGTTATTTCCTTTTACTCTATCCATTGAAAAGGCTTAGTTCTTTTACTATTTAACCTTTGACTACTTCCTGTTGGTCAGGTGGAGGAGCACATTTTGGGATCTGAGATGTCTCCCAGGTGTGCTTGGGCCTCTCCCTGCAGGGACTAAATAAATGTTTTCTCTTTGTACCTGAAGATGTCTCTGATTAGGTAATTTGGGAAAGGGAGTCTAGCACCCATTCCACACATACCTAACATACAAAAGCAAATGAATAGTGTTGAATAAACCCACTTCAGTTACTAGGATCAAGAATTACTATTTGTCAAGAAAAAAAAAAAAAGAATGTAAAGAAAACTGAAAAGCAATTTGACAAAAATTAGGTAAAGGTCAACATTTTACATCATATTTTGTACAAACAAAACTAATGCAAACAAGATTAGAAGGGAAGTAACAAACTGGGAAAACATTTTTACAGTTAAAGGTTCTGATAAAGGTCTCATCTCCAAAATATACAGAGAATTGACTCTAATTTATAAGAAATCAAGCCATTCTCCAATTGATAATTGGTCAAAGGATATGAACAGACAATTCTCAGATGATGAAATTGGAACTATTTCCACTCATATGAAAGAGTGTTCCAAATCACTATTGATCAGAGAAATGCAAATTAAGAGAACTCTGAGATACCACTACACTCCTGTCAGATTGGCTAAGATGACAGGAACAAATAATGATGAATGTTGGAGGGGATGTGGAAAAACTGGGACACTGATGCATTGTTGGTGGAGTTGTGAAAGAATCCAGCCATTCTGGAGAGCAATTTGGAATTAAGCCCAAAAAATTATCAAACTGTGCACACCCTTTGACCCAGCAGTGCTACTACTGGGCTTATATCCTAAGGAAATACTAAAGAAGGGAAAGGGACCTGTATGTGCCAAAATGTTTGTGGCAGCCCTTTTTGTAGTGGCTAGAAACTGGAAAATGAACAGATGCCCATCAATTGGAGAATGGTTGGGTAAATTATGGTATATGAATGTTATGGAATATTATTGTTCTGTAAGAAATGACCAACAGGAGGAATACAGAGAGGCTTGAAGAGACTTATCAACTGATGCTGAGTGAAATGAGCAGAACTAGATCATCATTATACACTTCAACAATGATACTGTATGAAGATGTAGTAGTTATCTTCAACATAGAGAAGAGCTAATCCAATTCCAAATGATCAATGATGGACAGAATCAGCTACACCCAGAAAAGGAACACTGGGAAATGAGTGCAAACTGTTAGCAGTTTTTTGGTTTTCTCCCCAGATTATTTTTACCTTCTGAATCCAATTCTTCCTTTGTAACAACAACAACAAAATTCAGTTCTTCACATATATATTGTACCTAGGATATACTATAACATATTTAATATATATGGGAATGCCTGCCATCTAGGGGAGGGGGTGAAGGGAAGGAGGGGAAAAATTCGGAACAGAAGGGAGTACAAAAGATAATGTAGTAAAAAATTACCTATGCATATGTACTGTCAAAAAAAGTTATAATTATAAAATTAATTTAAAAAATACATGCAAAAATAGTTTTCAATTAAAAAAAACAAAAACAAACAAAAAACATTTCACATCATATGCCAGGATAAGTTCCAAACAGATACATGATACAAATTTAAAGATGATATCATAAGCAAATTAGAGGAACAAGGAAGAAATTATCTCACAAATCCAAGAATAGTGGTTAAACAAAGAATAAAAGGATCATAGAAGATAATTGTCTGTTTTATCAATCAATTATAATATATCAATAATAATCAATCAATCAATGTAATCAAAATTGTCTGTTTACAAAAACAATTTAAAAATTTGGACAAACAAATTTAAATACCTGAAACAGGTAATTGGGGGGAAATCTTTGCAAAAAGATTGCCTAACAAAGATAATATAAGAAATTAATTCAGATTTGTAAAAACCAGATCCATTGCCCAATACATAGTCAAAGAATAGAATAGTGAGTTTTTAAAGAATCCATTGAAGTATGAAACTCTCACATTGACAATACATGGTAATTACTATGCTACAAGAGTTGAAGGAAAAAGAAAAATGAGATTTTAATCCTGGAACAAAAAAGAGAACATTGGTACCATTAACAAATTGGGAAATCAGTAAGTGTTGTGTTCTGTTTTCTAGAGCCCCCAAGTTGGGATGCCAAAATATACTGTCCAGAGTAGCTCTCTGGAGGACTCTGGGACCAGCCCAAGTCCTTGGTCTTCGTGGAGGAGTGATGAAGTCAGGAAACTCACAAGGACAGTCAAAGATGGAGTCCAGAGTCTTCTCTGTGTCTGTGACTCCTCTCTGTCTGTTGCTGAGAGTCTTCTTTCTGTGTCTGTGTCTCCCTTAAATACCTCAATACGATTACATCACTACAGCAATTTAGCATGTGCAAATATATCACCATATCACATTAAGTATATGTTTAGAAAACCATTATCTCACACTGAGTAGATGCTTAACTATAAGCATTCTGCTGTCCTTGATTCAAGTATACCTTTTCAGAGTTCTGGACCTCTACAAGTAGGAAAAGCAGATTTTAAGGGAAGATTAAATAGGTTTCAAAAGATTTAAACAAAAATCCGTATTAATATATTGAGTCTACAGTGTGGGTAAAGAAGGCCAACAGGCATTTGGAAATTTAAGACTGAAATTTGGAGGAGAGGTCAGGGCTAGTGAATGATTAAATCAATCAGTCGGTCAATAAGCATTTATTTACCACCTCTTTTGTTCCAGGCAGTGTACTAAGCTTTGCAGATTACAGAGAATGCAAAAGACAGTCTTTCCTATTCTAGAGCTCACTGTCTAAAGGGAAAGACAATATGCAAAAAAAAAACCAGGCAAGGATACAGGAAAAAATTGAGATAATCAAAACAGAGAGGGCACATCAATGTAGGATTAGAAATCACCTGAGTTCCTGAGGGAATTATAAAGACAAATAAGAGGGGGTCCCTGCCCTCAAGTATCTTTTTAATCTAGAGGAGATAAAATTTAAAACAAATAATTATATTATAAAATATTGTAAATACACAAGAAATATTCAGAATGTTGTGATAGTTTTGAGTCATGAAAGGACATTTTTGACTTTAAGGATCAGGAATTGCAGCATAGAGGACCTAGAGTAAGGAGACTTGGATTGTCATCTTAACTATATCACCCATAAACTGAATGGGACTGATTGGATGAAGTATTTCTCAGCATTAAGTCACATGATTCTTGTTCCCAGAGCTGGGACCCTGAAGAGGTCATATGATCTCTGGAGGGATGAACTTTGAACCCTGGGATATAGGAAGTTGCAGGAAGTGACAGTAACTTGTGGGAGGCAGCCAACATTGGTGACCATTGGTCAAGGATGATTACATTCTTTTAGTCTATCCAATGAGAAAGCTTTGGTCTTTTGCTTTTAAACCCTGGACCTTCCTGAAGGTGGCCAGGTTCCAGGAGCACATGGTGGAGTTGGGATGGCTCCTAAGTGTGTCTGGGCCTCTCCCTGCAGGAATTAAATAAATGCTTCCTTTTTGTACCTGATGATGTCTCTGATTAGTTAATTGGGAAAGGGGATCCCAGACAAAACTGTGGGACCATATAGAAGTCACTTAATTTCTCTGAGACTAAATTTCACCTATAAAATTAGTTAACAATATTTATACTAGCTGGGGGGAGGAGGAAGTACTTTGAAAATCAAAAATACAAAATACAAAAAACAACTGCCTCGACATATAAATGTGAATTATATATACCATTTTAACTGCTTAAAGGATGTATAGGATTAAAGGTTCTGCTCAAGTGTCTCTCTCTGTATGCCTCCTTGTGCTTCAAAGTTTTTTCAATTTATTAAGCACCCACCCAGTATAAGGTATCATGCTAGGAATAACCACTCCTATATTAAGAGGTCAACACCTTATTAGTTTTAATTGAAGACGAAACGAGATGCTCAGAACACAATGAATGCTCAACAAAGTGAGGTTTACTTAGCTCTCACCATAACAAGGATATGCAACAAGGATATGGTAGCACTTAGTTTTTATAAGTAATGTGCCTTCATTTCCAGAGGGGAACCCATTTGGTCAGCAAGGCAGAATATGGTAACTTAATGGTTTTCAAATATCTGTTAAATTAGAGGGGCCTCAACTTCCCATAAGAAGTTTTTTATCTACCTTGAAGTCAATCAGGTCTATTGCCTATTGCCATTTAAGAGAATAAGTACCCATTAGGAAATGGAGGGGGAACTCTGATACATGTTTATCTTATTGACCTTGTAGGAAGGTCCTATGGGTCTCATCTACAATTGGTGTCAAACTCCAGTCCCACTGGCATTTGTGCCTGCAAAATTCCCAAGTGCAGGTCCAAGTAAGATTAAAATGTATTTGGGAAATGTTCACCAAAAGAAATAAAAATACAATATGAAATAAGTAACATTCACTTGTATTTTTTCAAATCAATATGCAGCCCACAGTGAACTTTCACCATTTAAATGTTTCCAAGGCTTTTACTGGACAATTCTCCTGTCATGGGCAGTATTAAGGTGAAAAGAAAAAAAAAAAAAAAAAAAAAGCCAATTATCTTTGCCCTTCCCCCTTCCAAGAGTCACTATAAAGAAAAAAGATGAAAAAATGTAGGAAGGACAAAAGCTGGAAATCCTAGACTCTCCTCTACCCCAATTTAGTAGGACCAACAATCTAGACCATGAAGGTAAATGGTGACACATTTTTGCAGATCAAAGAAAATCTGTTAATGTAAGGTGGTACCTATAGGCCTATGAGCCTATGAGGCCTTTGAATTGGAACAGCACCAGAAATATCAGAAAACATAAAATATAAGTACAGTCATTTCTTTCTTTTTTTTAATTTTTAAAATTTTTTTGCAAAAATCACCTTTTTTATTAATTTTAGAATTATAACTTTTTTTTGACAGTACATATGCATAGGTAATTTTTTACAACATTATCCCTTGTACTCCCTTCTGTTCAGAATTTTCCCCTCCTTCACTCTACCCCCTCCCCAAGATGGCAGGCATTCCCATACATATTAAATATGTAATAGTATATCCTAGATACAATGTATATGTGCAGAACCGAATTTTGTTGTTGTTGTTGCAAAGGAAGAATTGGATTTGGAAGGTAAAAATAACCTGGGAAGAAAAACAAAAAATGCTAACAGTTTACCCTCATTTCCCAGTGTTCCTTTTCTGGGTGTAGCTGATTCTGTCCATCATTGATCAATTGGAATTGGATTAGCTCTTCTCTATGTTGAAGATATCCACTTCCATCAGAATACATCCTCATATAGTATCATTGTTGAAGTGTATAATGATCTCCTGGTTCTGCTCATTTCACTCAGCATCAGTTGATAAGTCTCTTCAAGCCTCTCTGTATTCCTCCTGTTGGTCATTTCTTACAGAACAATAATATTCCATAACATTCATATACCATAATTTACCCAACCATTCTCCAATTGATAGGCATCCATTCATCTTCCAGTTTCTAGTTACTACGAAAAGAGCTGCTACAAACATTTTGGCACATACAGGTCCCTTTCCCCTTCTCAGTATTTCTTTGGGATATATGGCTGGGATATGTGGGATAAAGTGGGATATGGCTGGGATATGTGGGATAAAGTGGGATATGGCTGGGTCAAAGGGTATGCACAGTTTGATAACTTTTTGGGCATAGTTCCAAATTGCTCTCCAGAATGGCTGGATTCTTTCACAACTTCACCAACAATGCAACAGTGTCCCAGCTTTGCCACATCACCTCCAACATTCATCATTATTTGTTCATGTCATCTTTTTTTTTTTTTTTTTTTTTTTTTTTTCCCCCCCTGAGGCTGGGGTTAAGTGACTTGCCCAGGGTCACACAGTTAGGAAGTGTTAAGTGTCTGAGACCATATTTGAACTCGGGTCCTCCTGAATTCAAGGCTGGTGCTCTATCCACTTGCGCCACCTAGCTGCCCCCGTGTTCCTGTCATCTTAGCCAATCTGACAGGTATGTAGTGGTATCTCAGAGTTGTCTTAATTTGCATTTCTCTGATCAATAGTGATTTGGAACACTCTTTCACATGAGTGGAAATAGTTCCAATTTCATCATCTGAAAATTGTCTCTTCATATCCTTTGACCATTTATCAATTGGAGAATGGCTTGATTTCTTATAAATTAGAGTCAATTCTCTGTATATTTTGGAGATGAGGCCTTTATCAGAACCTTTAACTGTAAAAATGTTTTCCCAGTTTGTTGCTTCCCTTCTAATCTTGTTTGCATTAGTTTTGTTTGTACAAAAGCTTTTTAATTTGATGTAATCAAAATTTCTATTTTGTGATCAATAATGATCTCTAGTTCTTCTTTGGTCACAAATTCCTTCCTCCTCCACAAGTCTGAGAGATAAACTATCCTATGTTCCTCTAATTTATTTATGATCTCGTTCTTTATGCCTAAATCATGGATTAATTTTGATTTTATCTTAGTATGTGGTGTTAAATGTGGGTCCATGCCTAGTTTCTGCCATACTAATTTCCAGTTTTCCCAGCAGTTTTTGTCAAATAATGAATTCTTATCTGGGATCTTTGGGTTTGTCAAATACTAGATTGCTATTTTTATTCACTATCTTATCCTGTGAACCTAACCTATGCCACTGATCAACTAGTCTATTTCTTAGCCAATACCAAATGGTTTTGGTAACTGCTACTTTATAATATAGTTCTAGATCAGGTACAGCTAGGCCCCTTCATTTCATTTTTATTTCATTACTTCCCTTGAAATTCTCGACCTTTTGTTCTTCCATATGAATTTCGTTGTTATTTTTTCTAGGTCATTAAAATAGTTTCTTGGGAGTCTGATTGGTATAGCACTAAATAAATATAATAGTTTAGGGAGTATTGTCATCTTTATTACATTCGCTCGGCCTATCCAAGAGCACTTAATATTTTTCCAATTATTTAAGTCTGACTTTATTTTTGTGGCAAGTGTTTTGTAATTTTGCTCATATAATTCCTGACTTTTCTTTGGTAAATATATTCCCAAATATTTTATATCAACAGTTATTTTGAATGGAATTTCTCTTTGTATCTCTTGCTGTTTGATTGTGTTGGTAATGTATAAAAATGCTGAGGATTTATGTGGATTTATTTCTAATAGCTTTTTAGCAGAGTCTTTGGGGTTCTCTAAGTATACCATCATGTCATCTGCAAAAAGTGATAGTTTAGTTTCTTCATTACCTACTCTAATTCCTTTAATCTCTTTCTTGACTCTTATTGCCGAGGCTAGCATTTCTAGTACAATATTGAATAGTAATGGTGATAGTGGGCAACCTTGTTTCACTCCTGATCTTACTGGGAAAGGTTCCAGTTTATCGCCATTACATATGATATTTACTGATGGTTTTAAATATATGCTCCTGACTATTTTAAGGAATAGTCCATTTATTCCTATACTCTCAAGTGTTTTTAGTAGGAATGGATGTTGGATTTTATCAAATGCTTTTTCTGCATCTATTGAGATGATCATATGGTTTTTGTTAATTTGGTTATTGATATGGTCGATTATTCTAATAGTTTTCCTAATATTGAACCAGCCCTGCATTCCTGGTATAAATCCCACTTGGTCATAGTGTATTATCCTGGGGATGATTTTCTGTAGTCTTTTTGCTAATATTTTATTTAAGATTTTAGCATCAATATTCATTAAGGCAGTCATTTCTAATATAAGGTGATGGCAATGGCAAGAGAAGATGCACTTCTGGATTAGCAGGGGAAAATCTCTTATCCCAAAATGGAAGAATGACATTTTACTAGTTGGTGACAAGTTAAGGCACACTTAGATTAAATGGTTGTTCCAACTGACACAATCTAGTTGGACTAGGCATTGGGCCTTAGTCTTTGTTAAAGTAATCATATATACCTAGCACAGCATGACAATATTATGTTCTTATTGGAAATGGACTCATTCCTGATCTCTGCTGTTTATGTAATAGCTTTAACCTGGCTATTTAACACGATATTTCTACTGGGTGCTGCCATCAAAGTGCCCTCCCAGAGAGTATGCAGAGGGAGAACTTGGCAAAATTCCTCTATTGGTCTTGACTCCAAAGGAGATATAGTGTCTAATTATCCATACCTCAGGACCTCTTCAGGACCCAAAACACTTGACCATAGCTCAGTTGGACATAGTGTAGTAGAGGAGCCCTCTCCCTAACTATAAATCCAACAAATCTAATCCATTTTCTTTTGTAACTTTATCCCTTTCTTTGTATGCAAAATCCCATCAGGGAGCCTATGCAACCAGAATTCATCTTTATGGGACCAGATAAAAATAACTCCTATTTTAGCAACCCAAAAAAGAGACAAAAGACAATCCCTGTCTGAAAACTACAAAAATTAAGTGACTCTGTGTAAAGGGCTGAAACTCTGAAAAAGGCATGCCTGAACTAGACAATTACCTATTTGATAGGTGACTCTATTAGCATATGTTTGGAAAAATGGCCCTTCTCACCATTGGTGCTGGCTCAATGTTTGGGGTTAAGATAATTGTAGGCAAGGATTAGAGGGTGGGGTGACAGAGGCCAGAGACTCACTAGACAGCAGGACGAGGAGGAGCAAGGTGGAGATTCTGGACTCCAGAATGGAGAAGAGATCTTTGGCAAAACTCCTGGCAGTTTGTCTGCTTCTTTCCCTTCTCCCCCTAAAGACCAAGGACTTATTTATCCTGACTCTGGCTGATCCTGAGGCTAGTCCGGACTTTACAACTCCGTAACAATAAATTTTTGGGTAGCTCCTCAAACCTATGAAACTCAACGAAGGTAAACATCTCAGCTTTGACTCCATTGGAGTGGTTCCAGTGATTATCGGGTTTCTGTTTGAACTTCTTAATTACCCACTCCCTTGGTGGTAACGACCTCTTTATTCCCTCCCTTGGCTGAGTGAATCCCCCTCTCCCAGGAGCAGTAATAAAATAATTCTAGAACTTTTTTTTTTTTTTTTAACCTTGCTTTAAAGCAGTTAATTTTTAAGAGGGAGTTCTCAAACCTGTTCTTCTTTTCTGTTGCCTCATGGTTCTAATCTCAGCAGAATGAAATAGAATTGGAACCTCTGGGTTGGAAACCATATGGTAGGTTCCTGGCAATAGCCTGTTACTCCCCACCCCCACGAGCTCTAGTAACTTCCTGTCAGCTTTCATTACATAGTCTCTTTTTCTCTAGTCAACGAAAGTGCTGAGCTAGTTCATTCCAATCATTTTATGCTGGCAATATAGTTTTTAAAGGTCACAAACAACATGGTACATTTTTACCCTCCTGGGCAACCTCTTCCAGACTTCACTAGGCTAATTGCTCTGCTTGAATGAGAACCTGTTTCCTGTCCTTTTGAGAGAACTCTTCATATACATCCATGGTTCTTAAAACTGAAGACCATGTAGTAATATCAGATCATCAGATCACCTCTCCCTATATATTTGCATTGCCTTAATGCAATTCATGTGAGCAATGAAACTATTTCATCTTATCCCAATTTCCAACTATAATACCAAATGTTAGGGATAGGCCTGAGGCCAGTATAGTTCAGTTGGGGCCAGAATGAGACACACAGAAATCATTGAATGGTTAACAAAAGGAGAATTATTTAGTTCTAACTTAACAATGAAACAGTGGCACTTAGCTTCTATAGCTATGGCATTCCTCATATCCATGTTCAGCAGAGTGGTCTTCAAATATCCACCAAAATGAATGGGTCCCAACTCCCTGCCCCTTCAATGACCAGGAACTACTTCAAGGGAGTCAGAGGCTAATCAGATCCTGGGTACAGGGTTTGTTGCCTTTTTTTTTTTTTTTTTTAATTAATTAATTAGGTTTTTTTTTTTGGTTTTTTTTTTTTGCTGAAGCAATTGGGGTTAAATGACTTGCCCAGGGTCACACAGCTATGACGTGTTAAGTGTCTGAGATAAAATTTGAACTCAGGTTCTCCTGACTGCAGGGCTGGTACTCTATCCACTGCGCCACCTAGCTGCCCCCTGCTTTATTGCCTTTCAGAGAAAATACTCCCTGTTAGAAAAGAGAAGGGGTAAACCCCAATAGATACTGATCTTATTACTCCTCCCTTTTAAACAGTTAATTCTTAATTTAACATTTTATTTTCCTCTATTTACATTTTACAGGTAAAAACAATTTTAACATTCTCTCTCCATCTCTCCCTTCCTCCACTCCATCCTTCATTGAGAAGGCAAGCAATTTGACATAGACTATACATGTGTAGTCATGCAAAACACATTTCTATGTCAGTCATGCTGTGAAAGAAAACACACACACACAAAAAGAAAAATAAAGAAAGTAAAAAAATATATATTTTACATTTTCATTTAGGATCTTACATTTTCATTTAGGTACCATCAGTTTTTTCTCTGGAAATGGATAGTATTTTTCATTATAAGTCCTTCAAAATTTTCTTGGATCATTGTATTGCTGAGAATAGCTAAGTCATTCACAGTTTTTCATTGAACTATATTGTCGCTACTGTGTACAATGTTCTCCTAGTTCTGCTTATTTCATATTACATCAGTTCATGTAAGTCTTTCCAGGTTTTTCTGAGAGCATTCTAATTTCCTATGGCACTATAATATTCCATCAGAATTATATACAACTTGTTCAGCCATTCTCCAGAAGGGTAAATAGTAGTAATTAATAAGGCTATGGGTTTTTTTTTAAGTTGCAGGGTACAGTCAGATTCATATAAACACAATAAAAACACGACTTTGTTAGTTATTACTATTTATCCTTCTGGATTTCATTTTCATTATCTATATAGAAAAATTGATCAATCCCTAAGATCCCTTCCAAATGAGATTCTTATAATTTCTTATGAATTAAGTAACTCAGCCAATAAATAATAGAAGGAAGATATAAATTTCCTGAAGGCACTAATAGTTTACTTTTGTCATTATATCCAAAGCACTTAAGCACAATGTCTGACATATAGTAGACAATATTTATTTGATGGATTTTGTTTAATTGAATTCTATAGACAGAAAGGTTTATGGAAGGAGTATGAGGAAGTTTTTGATAGATTGAGAGGAGTGGGCAGAATATTCCAGCCTTGGAGAATTTAGTAATAAAAAGACAGAGATGAGAATGAGAGAGAAGAATGAGATGAGAATGAGAGAATTCTATGAGAGAGAAGAAAGGAGAAGAGGGGAAAGAAGAGAATGGGAGGGGAAGAAAAGAGAGAGATGCACACAGAGACAGAGAGATACAGAAAGACAGACAGAGAGGGAAAAAGGGATAGAGAAAGACAAAGACAAAGACAGAAAGAGAAGACAGAGAGGGAGAGGGAAGGAAGGAGAGGAAGAGAGAGAAAGGAAGAGGAGAAAGGAGAGAGGGACTGTTGCAGAGAGGTCATAAAGGCAAGTAATTGTAAGATAAAGCTTAATTGAATCAAACTGTGGAAGTCTTTGAGAACCAATATAAGAAATTAAAATTTGATCCAATAGATAATGGAAAGCAGAATCTGATATTACAAGTAAATACAGAACAGAGCCATAAGTAATAGTTTGGGCACCTGAAATGAGCTTCAGAAAATGTATTTAGGGCATAAGTTCTCGTCAAGTTTTTTTTTTTGTTGATTTATAATAATAGCTTTTATTTTTCAAAATACATACAAAGATATTTTTCAACATTCACCCTTGTATAACCAATGCATAATTTCAAATATTTCTCCTGCTCTCCACCCTCTCTTAGACAGCAAGTAATCCAATATAAGTTAAATATGTGCAATTTTTCTAATCATATTTCCTCATTTATCATGATGCACAAGAAAAATCAGATTAAAAGGAAAAAAACGAGGGAAAAAAAAACAAACACGCAAACAACTACAACAAAAAAAGGTGAAAAAAAAACCATATGATCCACCCTCAGTCCCCACAGTTCTCTCCAGATCCAGATGTCTCTTTCTGTCACAAATCTAATGGAATAGGCCTGAATCACCTCATTGCTGAATAGAGCCAAGTCCATCACATATTATCATTACAAAATCTTGTCGCTGTGTACAATGTTCTCCTGGTTCTACTCATCAAGTCAAGTCTTACAGACAAATGTAATCATAGGAAGAGAGATATAAGGACCCTGTCATATAGGAATTCCAGGACACAGAGAAACTCTGGCTGCAGAAAAGAAAAGGAAGATGAGGAGGAGAAGATAAAAAATAAAGATTTTACTGACCTAGGATGATCCTATTTTTACTCATTATTCTTGATAATTTGATGATTAGGATCTCATCCCAGTTTTTTTCTACCTGCTGAAAGGTTTTTAATGTGGTCAGTTCCTCTAAATTTTAGCACCTTATTGTGGCTCTGGAGCAATGCTCCCATTCTGGTTTAATTGTGATTCTGATGGGAATTTATTTGAAGCTTTTAAGAATAACAGTGGTATTATGAAAACTGTGCTTTAGGATGATTAATCTGGTAATGGTGTGTAGGATTGTTTGGGTGGAATAGTAATAGCTCCTATTTACATAACATTTTACAAAGTGCCTTCCTATTTTTGTGTCTCGGAGACCAAGGATT